>NW_024427488.1:0-19817 GCF_017639655.2 Falco naumanni
GGGTCTTGGCCCCACTCCCGGTCCGAACCACGGGGGGATCCCGGTCTCGATCCCCAGCCGTGGGGGTCCCGGTCCCGGGGTCTTGGCCCCAGTCCCAGTCCGAGCCTCGGGGGCATCCCGCTCTCGATCCCCAACCGCGGTGGTCCCGGTCCCGGGGTCTTGGCCCCAGTCCCGGTCCGAGCCGCGGGGGGATCCCGGTCTCGATCCCCAGCCGCGGGGGTCCCCGGTCCCGGGGTCTTGGCCCCAGTCCCGGTCCGAGCCGCGGGGGGATCCCTGTCTCGATCCCCAGCCGTGGGGGTCCCGGTCCCAAGGTCTTGGCCCCAGTCCCGGTCCGAGCCGCGGGGGTCTCGGTTCCGAGGATCCCGGTCCCGGTCCCGATCCGCGGTGGTCCGGGTCCCCGGAGTCCCGGTCGCGGTCTCGATCCGCGGTGGTCCGGGTCCCCGGAGTCCCGGTCGCGGTCCCCAGCCTCGGGGGTCCCGGTCACAGGGGTCCCGGTCGCGGTCCCGAGCCACGGGGGTCCCGGGTCCCGGTGGTCTAGGTCCCAGTCCTGAGCTGCGAGATTCCCGGTCCTGGTCCCGGTCTCAGTCCGAGCCGCGGGGGTCCCGGTGCCGGGAGTCCCGGTCCCGGTCCCTGGTCCGAGCCGCAGGGGTCTCGGTTCCGAGGATCCCGGTCGCGGTCCCGAGCAGCGAGGGTCCCGGTCCCCGGGGCCCCGGTCGCGGTCCCGAGCCGCGGGGGTCCCGATCCAGAGCCGCGGGGGTCACGGGTCCCAGCGGTCCAGGTCCCAGTCCTGAGCTGCGAGAATGCCGGTCCTGGTCCGAGCCGCGGGGGTCCCAGTCCCGGGGGTCTGGGTCCCGGTCCCTGCTCCGAGCCACGGGGGTCTCGGTTCCGAGGATCCCGGTCACGGTCCCAAGCCGCGGGGGTCTCGGTTACAGGGGTCCCTGTCCCGAGCCACGTGGGTCCCTGTTCCGAGCCGCGCGGGGTCCTGGTCCCCGGGGTCCAGAGGTCCCCGTCCCGCGCCGCGGGGGTCCCGGTCCCTGGGGTCCCGGTCCGGGTCCGAGCCGCGGTGGTCCCAGTCCCCAGGGTCCCGGTTCGGTCCCGAGCCGCGGGGGTCACGGGTCCCAGTGGTCCAGGTCCCAGTCCTGAGCTGCGAGAATCCCGGTCCCAGTCCCGGTCCCGGTCCCGGTCCCAGCTGCGGGGGTCCCAGTCCCGGGGGTCCGGGTCCCGCTCTTGATCCCCAGCCGCGGGGGTCCCGGTCCCGGTCCCTGGTCCGAGCCGCGGGGGTCCCGGTCCCTGTCCCGAGCCGCCGGGTTCCCGGTCCCGAGCCGCGGGGTCACGCGTCCCACTCAGTGGTCCAGGTCCCAGTCCTGAGCTGTGAGAATCCCGGTCCCGGTCCCGGTCCGAGCCGCGGGGGTCCCAGTCCCGGTCCCGAGCCGCGGGGTTCCCCGTCCCGAGCCGCGGGGGTCCCGGCCCTGTCCCGAGCCGCAGGGTGTCCCGGTCCCCGGGTCCCGGTCGCGGTCTCGAGCCACGGAGGTCCCGAGTCGCCGGGGTCCCGGTCCCGAGCCGCGGGGGTCCCGGCCCCGTCCCGAGCCGCAGTGTGTCCCGGTCCCCGTGTTCCCTGCCCCGTCCCGAGCCGCAGGGTGTCCCGGTCCCGGGGGTCCCGTTCGCGGTCCCGAGCCGCGGGGGTCCCGGTTCGAGCCACGGGGGTCCCGTTCTCGGTCCCAAGCCTCAGGGTGTCCCGGTCCCCGGGGTCCCGTTTGCGGTCCCGAGCCGCGGGGGGTCCCAGTCCCGGTCCTGAGTCGCTGGGTGTCCCGGTCACGTGGTCCCGGTCTCGGTCCCGAGCCTCAGGGTGTCCCGGTCCCCGGGGTCCCGTTTGCGGTCCCGAGCCGCGGGGGTCCCAGTCCCGGTCCTGAGTCGCTGGGTGTCCCGGTCACGTGGTCCCGGTCTCGGTCCCGAGCCGCCGGGGTCCCAGTCCTGGTCCCGAGGCACGTGGGTGCCGGTCCCGAGCCGCGGGGGTCCCGGTCCCGGTTTCGAGCGTCGAGGGTCCCGGTCCCGGGAGTCCCGGCCCCGGGAGTCCCGGTCCCGCCCCCTGGTCCGAGCCACAGGGGTCCCAGTCCCGGGGGTCTGGGTCCCGGTCCCTGGTCCGAGCCGCAGGGGTCTCGGTTCCGAGGATCCCGGTCCCGGTCCCGAGCTGAGGGGTGTCCCGGTCCCCGGGGTCCGGTTCGGTCCGGAGCCGCCGGGGTCCCGGTCCCTAACCGCGGTGGTCACGGCTCCCAGTGGTCCCGGTCCCAGTCCTGAGCTGCGAGAATGCCGGTCCCGGTCCCGGTTTCGGTCCGAGCCGCGAGGGTCCCAGTCCCGGTCTCGGTCCAAGCCGTGGGGGTCCCAGTCCTGGTTTCGAGCTTCGAGGGTCCCGGTCCTGGGAGTCCCGGTCCCTGGTCCAAGGCGCAGGGGTCCGCTCCCGTGGTCTTGGCCCCAGTCCCGGTTCGAGCCGTGGGGGCATCCCGGTCTCGATCCCCAGCCGCGGTGGTCCCGGTCCCGGGGTCTTGGCCCCAGTCCCAGTCCGAGCCGCGGGGGTCTCGGTTCCGAGGGTCCCGGTCCCGGTCCAGATCCGCGGTGGTCCGCGTCCCCGGAGTCCCGGTCGCGGTCCCGAGCCGCGGGGGTCCCGGTCCCCGGGGTCCGGAGGTCCCGGTCCCGATCCTCGGGGGTCCCGGTCACAGGGGTCCCGGTCGCGGTCCCGAGCCAAAGGGGTCCCGGGTCCCGGTGGTCTAGGTCCCAGTCCTGAGCTGCGAGAATCCCGGTCCTGGTCCCGGTCTCGGTCCGAGCCGCGGGGGTCCCAGTCCCGGTTCCGAGCCGCGCGGGATCCTGGTCCCGGGATCCCGGTTCCGAGTCGCAGGGGTCCCGGTCCCTGGGGTCCCGGTCCGGGTCCGAGCCGCGGTGGTCCGAGGCCCCAGGGTCCCGGTTCGGTCCCGAGCCGCGGGGGTCACGGGTCCCAGTGGTCCAGGTCCCAGTCCTGAGCTGCGAGAATCCCGGTCCCAGTCCCGGTCCCGGTCCGAGCTGCGGGGGTCCCAGTCCCGGGGGTCCGGGTCCCGCTCTTGATCCCCAGCCGCGGGGGTCCCGGTCCCGGTCCCTGGTCCGAGGCGCAGGGGTCCGGTCCCGGGGTCTTGGCCCCAGTCCCGGTCCGAGCCGCGGGGGTCCCGGTCCCTGTCCCGAGCCGCCGGGTTCCCGGTCCCGAGCCGCGGGGTCACGCGTCCCACTCAGTGGTCCAGGTCCCAGTCCTGAGCTGCGAGAATCCCGGTCCCGGTCCCGGTCCGAGCCGCGGGGGTCCCAGTCCCGGTCCCGAGCCGCGGGGTTCCCCGTCCCGAGCCGCGGGGGTCCCGCTCTCGGTCCCGAGCCGCCGGGGTCCCAGTCCTGGTCCCGAGGACCGTGGGTGCCGGTCCCGAGCCGCGGGGGTCCCGGTCCCGGTTTCGAGCGTCGAGGGTCCCGGTCCCGGGAGTCCCGGTCCCGGGAGTCCCGGTCCCGGTCCCTGGTCCAAGGCGCAGGGGTCCGCTCCCGTGGTCTTGGCCCCAGTCCCGGTTCGAGCCGCGGGGGGATCCCGGTCTCGATCCCCAGCCGCGGTGGTCCCGGTCCCGGGGTCTTGGCCCCAGTCCCGGTCCGAGCCGCGGGGGGATCCCGGTCTCGATCCCCAGCCGCGGGGGGTCCTGGTCCCGGGGTCTTGGCCCCAGTCCCAGTCCGAGCCACAGGGGGATCCCGGTCTCGATCCCCAGCCGTGGGGGTCCCGGTCCCGGGGTCTTGGCCCCAGTCCCGGTCCGAGCCGCGGGGGTCTCGGTTCCGAGGATCCCGGTCCCGGTCCCGATCCGCGGTGGTCCGGGTCCCCGGAGTCCCGGTCGCGGTCTCGATCCGCGGTGGTCCGGGTCCCCGGAGTCCCGGTCGCGGTCCCGAGCCGCGGGGGTCCCGGTCACAGGGGTCCCCGGTCGCGGTCCCGAGCCACGGGGGTCCCGGGTCCCGGTGGTCTAGGTCCCAGTCCTGAGCTGCGAGAATCCCGGTCCTGGTCCCGGTCTCAGTCCGAGCCGCGGGGGTCCCGGTGCCGGGAGTCCCGGTCCCGGTCCCTGGTCCGAGCCGCAGGGGGTCTCGGTTCCGAGGATCCCGGTCGCGGTCCCGAGCAGCGAGGGTCCCGGTCCCCGGGGCCCCGGTCGCGGTCCCGAGCCGCGGGGGTCCCGATCCAGAGCCGCGGGGGTCACGGGTCCCAGCGGTCCAGGTCCCAGTCCTGAGCTGCGAGAATGCCGGTCCTGGTCCGAGCCGCGGGGGTCCCAGTCCCGGGGGTCTGGGTCCCGGTCCCTGCTCCGAGCCACGGGGGTCTCGGTTCCGAGGATCCCGGTCACGGTCCCAAGCCGCGGGGGTCTCGGTTACAGGGTCCCTGTCCCGAGCCACGTGGGTCCCTGTTCCGAGCCGCGCGGGGTCCTGGTCCCCGGGGTCCAGAGGTCCCCGTCCCGCGCCGCGGGGGTCCCGGTCCCTGGGGTCCCGGTCCGGGTCCGAGCCGCGGTGGTCCCAGTCCCCAGGGTCCCGGTTCGGTCCCGAGCCGCGGGGGTCACGGGTCCCAGTGGTCCAGGTCCCAGTCCTGAGCTGCGAGAATCCCGGTCCCAGTCCCGGTCCCGGTCCCAGCTGCGGGGGTCCCAGTCCCGGGGGTCCGGGGTCCCGCTCTTGATCCCCAGCCGCGGGGGTCCCGGTCCCGGTCCCTGGTCCGAGGCGCAGGGGTCCGGTCCCGGGGTCTTGGCCCCAGTCCCCGGTCCGAGCCGCGGGGGGTCCCGGTCCCTGTCCCGAGCCGCCGGGTTCCCGGTCCCGAGCCGCGGGGTCACGCGTCCCACTCAGTGGTCCAGGTCCCAGTCCTGAGCTGCGAGAATCCCGGTCCCGGTCCCGGTCCGAGCCGCGGGGGGTCCCAGTCCCGGTCCCGAGCCGCGGGGTTCCCCGTCCCGAGCCGCGGGGGTCCCGTCCCTGTCCCGAGCCGCAGGGTGTCCCGGTCCGCGGGTCCCGGTCGCGGTCTCGAGCCACGGAGGTCCCGAGTCGCCGGGGTCCCGGTCCCGAGCCGCGGGGGTCCCGGCCCCGTCCCGAGCCGCAGGGTTCCCGGCCCCTGGGTCTCGTTCGCCGTCCCGAGCTTCGGGGGTTCCAGTCCGCGGGGTCCCGGTCCCGAGCCGCGGGGGTCCCGGTCACCGGGTCCCGGTCGCGGTCTCGAGCCACAGAGGTCCCGAGTCGCCGGGATCCCGGCCCCGTCCCGAGCCGCAGTGTGTCCCGGTCCCCGGGTTCCCTGCCCCGTCCCGAGCCGCAGGGTGTCCCGGTCCCGGGGGTCCCGTTCGCGGTCCCGAGCCGCGGGGGTCCCGGTTCGAGCCACGGGGGTCCCGTTCTCGGTCCCAAGCCTCAGGGTGTCCCGGTCCCCGGGGTCCCGTTTGCGGGTCCCGAGCCGCGGGGGTCCCAGTCCCGGTCCTGAGTCGCTGGGTGTCCCGGTCACGTGGTCCCGGTCTCGGTCCCGAGCCGCCGGGGTCCCAGTCCTGGTCCCGAGGCACGTGGGTGCCGGTCCCGAGCCGCGGGGGTCCCGGTCCCGGTTTCGAGCGTCGAGGGTCCCGGTCCCGGGAGTCCCGGTCCCGGGAGTCCCGGTCCCGGTCCCTGGTCCGAGCCACAGGGGTCCCAGTCCCGGGGGTCTGGGTCTGGGTCCCGGTCCCTGGTCCGAGCCGCAGGGGTCTCGGTTCCGAGGATCCCGGTCACGGTCCCGAGCTGAGGGGTGTCCCGAGCAGCGAGGGTCCCTGTTCGGTCCCGAGCCGCCGGGGTCCCGATCTAGAGCCGCGGGGGTCACGGGTCCCAGTGGTCCAGGTCCCAGTCCTGAGCTGCGAGAATGCCGGTCCCAGTCCCGGTCCCGGTCCGAGCTGCGGGGGTCCCAGTCCCGCTCTTGATCCCCAGCCGCGGGGGTCCCGGTCCCGGTCCCTGGTCCAAGGCGCAGGGGTCCGGTCCCGTGGTCTTGGCCCCAGTCCCGGTTCGAGCCGCGGGGGGATCCCGGTCTCGATCCCCAGCCGCGGGGGTCCCGGTCCCGGGGTCTTGGCCCCAGTCCCAGTCCGAGCCGCGGGGGGCATCCCGGTCTCGATCCCCAGCCGTGGGGGTCCCGGTCCCGGGGTCTTGGCCCCAGTCCCGGTCCGAACCACGGGGGGATCCCTGTCTCGATCCCCAACCGCGGGGGTCCCGGTCCCGGGGTCTTGGCCCCAGTCCCAGTCCGAGCCGCGGGGGGATCCCGGTCTCGATCCCCAGCCGCGGGGGTCCCGGTCCCGGGGTCTTGGCCCCAGTCCCGGTTCGAGCCGCGGGGGGATCCCTGTCTCGATCCCCAACCGCGGGGGTCCCGGTCCCGGGGTCTTGGCCCCAGTCCCGGTCCGAGCCGCGGGGGGATCCCTGTCTCGATCCCCAGCCGTGGGGGTCCCGGTCCCAAGGTCTTGGCCCCAGTCCCGGTCCGAGCCGCGGGGGGTCTCGGTTCCGAGGATCCCGGTCCCGGTCCCGATCCGCGGTGGTCCGGGTCCCCGGAGTCCCGGTCGCGGTCCCGAGCCTCGGGGGTCCCGGTCGCGGTCCCGAGCCACGGGGGTCCCGGGTCCCGGTGGTCTAGGTCCCAGTCCTGAGCTGCGAGACTCCCGGTCCTGGTCCCGGTCTCAGTCCGAGCCGCGGGGGTCCCGGTTGCCGGGAGTCCCGGTCCCGGTCCCTGGTCCGAGCCGCAGGGGGTCTCGGTTCCGAGGATCCCGGTCGCGGTCCCGAGCAGCGAGGGTCCCGGTCCCCAGGGCCCCGGTCGCGGTCCCGAGCCGCGGGGGTCCCGATCCAGAGCCGCGGGGGTCACGGGTCCCAGCGGTCCAGGTCCCAGTCCTGAGCTGCGAGAATGCCGGTCCTGGTCCGAGCCGCGGGGGTCCCAGTCCCGGGGGTCTGGGTCCCGGTCCCTGCTCCGAGCCACGGGGGTCTCGGTTCCGAGGATCCCGGTCACGGTCCCAAGCCGCGGGGGTCTCGGTTACAGGGGTCCCTGTCCCGAGCCACGTGGGTCCCTGTTCCGAGCCGCGCGGGGTCCTGGTCCCCGGGGTCCAGAGGTCCCCGTCCCACGCCGCGGGGGTCCCGGTCCCGGGGGTCCCGGTCCGGGTCCGAGCCGCGGTGGTCCCAGTCCCCAGGGTCCCGGTTCGGTCCCGAGCCGCGGGGGTCACGGGTCCCAGTGGTCCAGGTCCCAGTCCTGAGCTGCGAGAATCCCGGTCCCAGTCCCGGTCCCGGTCCGAGCTGCGGGGGTCCCAGTCCCGGGGGTCCGGGTCCCGCTCTTGATCCCCAGCCGCGGGGGTCTTGGCCCCAGTCCCGGTCCGAGCCGCGGGGGTCCCGGTCCCTGTCCCGAGCCGCCGGGTTCCCGGTCCCGAGCCGCGGGGTCACGCGTCCCAGTCAGTGGTCCAGGTCCCAGTCCTGAGCTGTGAGAATCCCGGTCCCGGTCCCGGTCCGAGCCGCGGGGGGTCCCAGTCCCGGTCCCGAGCCGCGGGGTTTCCCCGTCCCGAGCCGCGGGGGTCCCGGCCCTGTCCCGAGCCGCAGGGTGTCCCGGTCCCCGGGTCCCGGTCGCGGTCTCGAGCCACGGAGGTCCCGAGTCGCCGGGGTCCCGGTCCCGAGCCGCGGGGGTCCCGGCCCCGTCCCGAGCCGCAGTGTGTCCCGGTCCCCGTGTTCCCTGCCCCGTCCCGAGCCGCAGGGTGTCCCGGTCCCGGGGGTCCCGTTCGCGGTCCCGAGCCGCGGGGGTCCCGGTTCGAGCCACGGGGGTCCCGTTCTCGGTCCCAAGCCTCAGGGTGTCCCGGTCCCCGGGGTCCCGTTTGCGGTCCCGAGCCGCGGGGGTCCCAGTCGCGGTCCTGAGTCGCTGGGTGTCCCGGTCACGTGGTCCCGGTCTCGGTCCCGAGCCTCAGGGTGTCCCGGTCCCCGGGGTCCCGTTTGCGGTCCCGAGCCGCGGGGGTCCCAGTCCCGGTCCTGAGTCGCTGGGTGTCCCGGTCACGTGGTCCCGGTCTCGGTCCCGAGCCGCCGGGGTCCCAGTCCTGGTCCCGAGGCACGTGGGTGCCGGTCCCGAGCCGCGGGGGTCCCGGTCCCGGTTTCGAGCGTCGAGGGTCCCGGTCCCGGGAGTCCCGGCCCCGGGAGTCCCGGTCCCGCCCCCTGGTCCGAGCCACAGGGGTCCCAGTCCCGGGGGTCTGGGTCCCGGTCCCTGGTCCGAGCCGCAGGGGTCTCGGTTCCGAGGATCCCGGTCCCGGTCCCGAGCTGAGGGGTGTCCCGGTCCCCGGGGTCCGGTTCGGTCCGGAGCCGCCGGGGTCCCGGTCCCTAACCGCGGTGGTCACGGCTCCCAGTGGTCCCGGTCCCAGTCCTGAGCTGCGAGAATCCCGGTCCCGGTCCCGGTTTCGGTCCGAGCCGCGAGGGTCCCAGTCCCGGTCTCGGTCCAAGCCGTGGGGGTCCCAGCCTTGGTTTCGAGCTTCGAGGGTCCCGGTCCTGGGAGTCCCGGTCCCTGGTCCAAGGCGCAGGGGTCCACTCCCGTGGTCTTGGCCCCAGTCCCGGTTCGAGCCGTGGGGGCATCCCGGTCTCGATCCCCAGCCGCGGTGGTCCCGGTCCCGGGGTCTTGGCCCCAGTCCCAGTCCGAGCCGCGGGGGTCTCGGTTCCGAGGGATCCCGGTCCCGGTCCAGATCCGCGGTGGTCCGCGTCCCCGGAGTCCCGGTCGCGGTCCCGAGCCGCGGGGGTCCCGGTCCCCGGGGTCCGGAGGTCCCGGTCCCGATCCTCGGGGGTCCCGGTCACAGGAGGTCCCGGTCGCGGTCCCGAGCCAAAGGGGTCCCGGGTCCCGGTGGTCTAGGTCCCAGTCCTGAGCTGCGAGAATCCCGGTCCTGGTCCCGGTCTCGGTCCGAGCCGCGGGGGTCCCAGTCCCGGTTCCGAGCCGCGCGGGATCCTGGTCCCGGGATCCCGGTTCCGAGTCGCAGGGGTCCCGGTCCCTGGGGTCCCGGTCCGGGTCCGAGCCGCGGTGGTCCGAGTCCCCAGGGTCCCGGTTCGGTCCCGAGCCGCGGGGGTCACGGGTCCCAGTGGTCCAGGTCCCAGTCCTGAGCTGCGAGAATCCCGGTCCCAGTCCCGGTCCCGGTCCGAGCTGCGGGGGTCCCAGTCCCGGGGGTCCGGGTCCCGCTCCTGATCCCCAGCCGCGGGGGTCCCGGTCCCGGTCCCTGGTCCGAGGCGCAGGGGTCCGGTCCCGGGGTCTTGGCCCCAGTCCCGGTCCGAGCCGCGGGGGTCCCGGTCCCTGTCCCGAGCCGCCGGGTTCCCGGTCCCGAGCCGCGGGGTCACGCGTCCCACTCAGTGGTCCAGGTCCCAGTCCTGAGCTGCGAGAATCCCGGTCCCGGTCCCGGTCCGAGCCGCGGGGGTCCCAGTCCCGGTCCCGAGCCGCGGGGTTCCCCGTCCCGAGCCGCGGGGGTCCCGCTCTCGGTCCCGAGCCGCCGGGGTCCCAGTCCTGGTCCCGAGGAACGTGGGTGCCGGTCCCGAGCCGCGGGGGTCCCGGTCCCGGTTTCGAGCGTCGAGGGTCCCGGTCCCGGGAGTCCCGGTCCCGGGAGTCCCGGTCCCGGTCCCTGGTCCAAGGCGCAGGGGTCCGCTCCCGTGGTCTTGGCCCCAGTCCCGGTTCGAGCCGCGGGGGGATCCCGGTCTCGATCCCCAGCCGCGGGGCTCCCGGTCCCGGGGTCTTGGCCCCAGTCCCAGTCCGAGCCGCGGGGGGATCCCGGTCTCGATCCCCAGCCGTGGGGGTCCCGGTCCGGGGTCTTGGCCCCAGTCCCGGTCCGAACCACGGGGGGATCCCGGTCTCGATCCCCAGCCGTGGGGGTCCCGGTCCCGGGGTCTTGGCCCCAGTCCCAGTCCGAGCCTCGGGGGCATCCCGCTCTCGATCCCCAACCGCGGTGGTCCCGGTCCCGGGGTCTTGGCCCCAGTCCCGGTCCGAGCCGCGGGGGGATCCCGGTCTCGATCCCCAGCCGCGGGGGTCCCGGTCCCGGGGTCTTGGCCCCAGTCCCGGTCCGAGCCGCGGGGGGATCCCTGTCTCGATCCCCAGCCGTGGGGGTCCCGGTCCCAAGGTCTTGGCCCCAGTCCCGGTCCGAGCCGCGGGGGTCTCGGTTCCGAGGATCCCGGTCCCGGTCCCGATCCGCGGTGGTCCGGGTCCCCGGAGTCCCGGTCGCGGTCTCGATCCGCGGTGGTCCGGGTCCCCGGAGTCCCGGTCGCGGTCCCGAGCCTCGGGGGTCCCGGTCACAGGGGTCCCGGTCGCGGTCCCGAGCCACGGGGGTCCCGGGTCCCGGTGGTCTAGGTCCCAGTCCTGAGCTGCGAGATTCCCGGTCCTGGTCCCGGTCTCAGTCCGAGCCGCGGGGGTCCCGGTGCCGGGAGTCCCGGTCCCGGTCCCTGGTCCGAGCCGCAGGGGTCTCGGTTCCGAGGATCCCGGTCGCGGTCCCGAGCAGCGAGGGTCCCGGTCCCCGGGGCCCCGGTCGCGGTCCCGAGCCGCGGGGGTCCCGATCCAGAGCCGCGGGGGTCACGGGTCCCAGCGGTCCAGGTCCCAGTCCTGAGCTGCGAGAATGCCGGTCCTGGTCCGAGCCGCGGGGGTCCCAGTCCCGGGGGTCTGGGTCCCGGTCCCTGCTCCGAGCCACGGGGGTCTCGGTTCCGAGGATCCCGGTCACGGTCCCAAGCCGCGGGGGTCTCGGTTACAGGGGTCCCTGTCCCGAGCCACGTGGGTCCCTGTTCCGAGCCGCGCGGGGTCCTGGTCCCCGGGTCCAGAGGTCCCCGTCCCGCGCCGCGGGGGTCCCGGTCCCTGGGGTCCCGGTCCGGGTCCGAGCCGCGGTGGTCCCAGTCCCCAGGGTCCCGGTTCGGTCCCGAGCCGCGGGGGTCACGGGTCCCAGTGGTCCAGGTCCCAGTCCTGAGCTGCGAGAATCCCGGTCCCAGTCCCGGTCCCGGTCCCAGCTGCGGGGGTCCCAGTCCCGGGGGTCCGGGTCCCGCTCTTGATCCCCAGCCGCGGGGGTCCCGGTCCCGGTCCCTGGTCCGAGGCGCAGGTGTCCGGTCCCGGGGTCTTGGCCCCAGTCCCGGTCCGAGCCGCGGGGGTCCCGGTCCCTGTCCCGAGCCGCCGGGTTCCCGGTCCCGAGCCGCGGGGTCACGCGTCCCACTCAGTGGTCCAGGTCCCAGTCCTGAGCTGCGAGAATCCCGGTCCCGGTCCCGGTCCGAGCCGCGGGGGTCCCAGTCCCGGTCCCGAGCCGCGGGGTTCCCCGGCCCGAGCCGCGGGGGTCCCGGCCCTGTCCCGAGCCGCAGGGTGTCCCGGTCCCGCGGGTCCCGGTCGCGGTCTCGAGCCACGGAGGTCCCGAGTCGCCGGGGTCCCGGTCCCGAGCCGCGGGGGTCCCGGCCCCGTCCCGAGCCGCAGGGTTTCCCGGCCCCTGGGTCTCGTTCGCCGTCCCGAGCCTCGGGGGTTCCAGTCCTCGGGGTCCCGGTCCCGAGCCGCGGGGGTCCCGGTCACCGGGTCCCGGTCGCGGTCTCGAGCCACAGAGGTCCCGAGTCGCCGGGATCCCGGCCCCGTCCCGAGCCGCAGTGTGTCCCGGTCCCCGGGTTCCCGGCCCCGTCCCGAGCCGCAGGGTGTCCCGGTCCCGGGGGTCCCGGTCGCGGTCCCGAGCCGCGGGGGTCCCGGTTCGAGCCACGGGGGTCCCGTTCTCGGTCCCAAGCCTCAGGGTGTCCCGGTCCCCGGGGTCCCGTTTGCGGTCCCGAGCCGCGGGGGTCCCAGTCCCGGTCCTGAGTCGCTGGGTGTCCCGGTCACGTGGTCCCGGTCTCGGTCCCGAGCCGCCGGGGTCCCGGTCCCTAACGGCGGGGGTCACGGCTCCCAGTGGTCCCGGTCCCAGTCCTGAGCTGCGAGAATGCCGGTCCCGGTCCCGGTTTCGGTCCGAGCCGCGAGGGTCCCAGTCCCGGTCTCGGTCCAAGCCGTGGGGGTCCCAGTCCTGGTTTCCAGCTTCGAGGGTTCCGGTCCTGGGAGCCCCGGTCCCGGTCCCTGGTCCAAGGCGCAGGGGTCCGGTCCCGTGGTCTTGGCCCCAGTCCCGGTTCGAGCCGCGGGGGGATCCCGGTCTCGATCCCCAGCCGTGGGGGTCCCGGTCCCGGGGTCTTGGCCCGAGTCCCAGTCCGAGCCTCGGGGGCATCCCGGTCTCGATCCCCAACCGCGGGGGTCCCGGTCCCGGGGTCTTGGCCCCAGTCCCGGTCCGAGCCGCGGGGGGATCCCGGTCTCGATCCCCAGCCGCGGGGGTCCCGGTCCCGGGGTCTTGGCCCCAGTCCCGGTCCGAGCCGCGGGGGTATCCCGCTCTCGATCCCCAACCGCGGGGGTCCCGGTCCCGGGGTCTTGGCCCCAGTCCCGGTTCGAGCCGCGGGGGGATCCCGGTCTCGATCCCCAACCGCGGGGGTCCCGGTCCCGGGGTCTTGGCCCCAGTCCCGGTCCGAGCCGCGGGGGGATCCCTGTCTCGATCCCCAGCCGTGGGGGTCCCGGTCCCAAGGTCTTGGCCCCAGTCCCGGTCCGAGCCGCGGGGGTCTCGGTTCCGAGGATCCCGGTCCCGGTCCCGATCCGCGGTGGTCCGGGTCCCCGGAGTCCCGGTCGCGGTCTCGAGCCGCGGTGGTCCGGGTCCCCGGAGTCCCGGTCGCGGTCCCGAGCCTCGGGGGTCCCGGTCACAGGGGTCCCGGTCGCGGTCCCGAGCCACGGGGGTCCCGGGTCCCGGTGGTCTAGGTCCCAGTCCTGAGCTGCGAGATTCCCGGTCCTGGTCCCGGTCTCAGTCCGAGCCGCGGGGGTCCCGGTGCCGGGAGTCCCGGTCCCGGTCCCTGGTCCGAGCCGCAGGGGTCTCGGTTCCGAGGATCCCGGTCGCGGTCCCGAGCAGCGAGGGTCCCGGTCCCCAGGGCCCCGGTCGCGGTCCCGAGCCGCGGGGGTCCCGATCCAGAGCCGCGGGGGTCACGGGTCCCAGCGGTCCAGGTCCCAGTCCTGAGCTGCGAGAATGCCGGTCCTGGTCCGAGCCGCGGGGGTCCCAGTCCCGGGGGTCTGGGTCCCGGTCCCTGCTCCGAGCCACGGGGGTCTCGGTTCCGAGGATCCCGGTCACGGTCCCAAGCCGCGGGGGTCTCGGTTACAGGGGTCCCCGTCCCGAGCCACGTGGGTCCCTGTTCCGAGCCGCGCGGGGTCCTGGTCCCCGGGGTCCAGAGGTCCCCGTCCCGCGCCGCGGGGGTCCCGGTCCCTGGGGTCCCGGTCCGGGTCCGAGCCGCGGTGGTCCCAGTCCCCAGGGTCCTGGTTCGGTCCCGAGCCGCGGGGGTCACGGGTCCCAGTGGTCCAGGTCCCAGTCCTGAGCTGCGAGAATCCCGGTCCCAGTCCCGGTCGCGGTCTCGAGCCACGGAGGTCCCGAGTCGCCGGGGTCCCGGTCCCGAGCCGCGGGGGTCCCGGCCCCGTCCCGAGCCGCAGGGTTTCTCGGCCCCTGGGTCTCGTTCGCCGTCCCGAGCCTCGGGGGTTCCAGTCCTCGGGGTCCCGGTCCCGAGCCGCGGGGGTCCCGGTCACCGGGTCCCGGTCGCGGTCTCGAGCCACAGAGGTCCCGAGTCGCCGGGATCCCGGCCCCGTCCCGAGCCGCAGTGTGTCCCGGTCCCCGTGTTCCCGGCCCCGTCCCGAGCCGCAGGGTGTCCCGGTCCCGGGGGTCCCGGTCGCGGTCCCGAGCCGCGGGGGTCCCGAGTCGCCGGGGTCCCGGTCCCGAGCCGCGGGGGTCCCGGCCCCGTCCCGAGCCGCAGTGTGTCCCGGTCCCCGTGTTCCCTGCCCCGTCCCGAGCCGCAGGGTGTCCCGGTCCCGGGGGTCCCGTTCGCGGTCCCGAGCCGCGGGGGGTCCCGGTTCGAGCCACGGGGGTCCCGTTCTCGGTCCCAAGCCTCAGGGTGTCCCGGTCCCCGGGGTCCCGTTTGCGGTCCCGAGCCGCGGGGGGTCCCAGTCCCGGTCCTGAGTCGCTGGGTGTCCCGGTCACGTGGTCCCGGTCTCGGTCCCGAGCCTCAGGGTGTCCCGGTCCCCGGGGTCCCGTTTGCGGTCCCGAGCCGCGGGGGTCCCAGTCCCGGTCCTGAGTCGCTGGGTGTCCCGGTCACGTGGTCCCGGTCTCGGTCCCGAGCCGCCGGGGTCCCAGTCCTGGTCCCGAGGCACGTGGGTGCCGGTCCCGAGCCGCGGGGGTCCCGGTCCCGGTTTCGAGCGTCGAGGGTCCCGGTCCCGGGAGTCCCGGCCCCGGGAGTCCCGGTCCCGCCCCCTGGTCCGAGCCACAGGGGTCCCAGTCCCGGGGGTCTGGGTCCCGGTCCCTGGTCCGAGCCGCAGGGGTCTCGGTTCCGAGGATCCCGGTCCCGGTCCCGAGCTGAGGGGTGTCCCGGTCCCCGGGGTCCGGTTCGGTCCGGAGCCGCCGGGGTCCCGGTCCCTAACCGCGGTGGTCACGGCTCCCAGTGGTCCCGGTCCCAGTCCTGAGCTGCGAGAATCCCGGTCCCGGTCCCGGTTTCGGTCCGAGCCGCGAGGGTCCCAGTCCCGGTCTCGGTCCAAGCCGTGGGGGTCCCAGCCTTGGTTTCGAGCTTCGAGGGTCCCGGTCCTGGGAGTCCCGGTCCCTGGTCCAAGGCGCAGGGGTCCGCTCCCGTGGTCTTGGCCCCAGTCCCGGTTCGAGCCGTGGGGGCATCCCTGTCTCGATCCCCAGCCGTGGGGGTCCCGGTCCCAAGGTCTTGGCCCCAGTCCCGGTCCGAGCCGCGGGGGTCTCGGTTCCGAGGATCCCGGTCCCGGTCCCGATCCGCGGTGGTCCGGGTCCCCGGAGTCCCGGTCGCGGTCTCGAGCCGCGGTGGTCCGGGTCCCCGGAGTCCCGGTCGCGGTCCCGAGCCTCGGGGGTCCCGGTCACAGGGGTCCCGGTCGCGGTCCCGAGCCACGGGGGTCCCGGGTCCCGGTGGTCTAGGTCCCAGTCCTGAGCTGCGGGATTCCCGGTCCTGGTCCCGGTCTCAGTCCGAGCCGCGGGGGTCCCGGTGCCGGGAGTCCCGGTCCCGGTCCCTGGTCCGAGCCGCAGGGGTCTCGGTTCCGAGGATCCCGGTCGCGGTCCCGAGCAGCGAGGGTCCCGGTCCCCGGGGCCCCGGTCGCGGTCCCGAGCCGCGGGGGTCCCGATCCAGAGCCGCGGGGGTCACGGGTCCCAGCGGTCCAGGTCCCAGTCCTGAGCTGCGAGAATGCCGGTCCTGGTCCGAGCCGCGGGGGTCCCAGTCCCGGGGGTCTGGGTCCCGGTCCCTGCTCCGAGCCACGGGGGTCTCGGTTCCGAGGATCCCGGTCACGGTCCCAAGCCGCGGGGGTCTCGGTTACAGGGGTCCCTGTCCCGAGCCACGTGGGTCCCTGTTCCGAGCCGCGCGGGGTCCTGGTCCCCAGGGTCCAGAGGTCCCCGTCCCGCGCCGCGGGGGTCCCGGTCCCTGGGGTCCCGGTCCGGGTCCGAGCCGCGGTGGTCCCAGTCCCCAGGGTCCCGGTTCGGTCCCGAGCCGCGGGGGTCACGGGTCCCAGTGGTCCAGGTCCCAGTCCTGAGCTGCGAGAATCCCGGTCCCGGTCCGAGCCGCGGGGGGTCCCAGTCCCGGTCCCGAGCCGCGGGGTTCCCCGTCCCGAGCCGCGGGGGTCCCGGCCCTGTCCCGAGCCGCAGGGTGTCCCGGTCCCCGGGTTCCCGGCCCCGTCCCGAGCCGCAGGGTGTCCCGGTCCCCGGGTTCCCTGCCCCGTCCCGAGCCGCAGGGTGTCCCGGTCCCGGGGGTCCCGGTCGCGGTCCCGAGCCGCGGGGGTCCCAGTCCCGGTCCCGAGCCGCGGGGTTCCCCGTCCCGAGCCGCGGGGGTCCCGGCCCTGTCCCGAGCCGCAGGGTGTCCCGGTCCCCGGGTCCCGGTCGCGGTCTCCGAGCCACGGAGGGTCCCGAGTCGCCGGGGTCCCGGTCCCGAGCCGCGGGGGTCCCGGCCCCGTACCGAGCCGCAGTGTGTCCCGGTCCCCGTGTTCCCTGCCCCGTCCCGAGCCGCAGGGTGTCCCGGTCCCGGGGGTCCGTTCGCGGTCCCGAGCCGCGGGGGTCCCGGTCGAGCCACGGGGGTCCCGTTCTCGGTCCCAAGCCTCAGGGTGTCCCGGTCCCCGGGGTCCCGTTTGCGGTCCCGAGCCGCGGGGGTCCCAGTACCGGTCCTGAGTCGCTGGGGTGTCCCGGTCACGTGGTCCCGGTCTCGGTCCCGAGCCTCAGGGTGTCCCGGTCCCCGGGGTCCCGTTTGCGGTCCCGAGCCGCGGGGGTCCCAGTCCCGGTCCTGAGTCGCTGGGTGTCCCGGTCACGTGGTCCCGGTCTCGGTCCCGAGCCGCCGGGGTCCCAGTCCTGGTCCCGAGGCACGTGGGTGCCGGTCCCGAGCCGCGGGGGTCCCGGTCCCGGTTTCGAGCGTCGAGGGTCCCGGTCCCGGGAGTCCCGGCCCCGGGAGTCCCGGTCCCGCCCCCTGGTCCGAGCCACAGGGGTCCCAGTCCCGGGGGTCTGGGTCCCGGTCCCTGGTCCGAGCCGCAGGGGTCTCGGTTCCGAGGATCCCGGTCCCGGTCCCGAGCTGAGGGGTGTCCCGGTCCCCGGGGTCCGGTTCGGTCCGGAGCCGCCGGGGTCCCGGTCCCTAACCGCGGTGGTCACGGCTCCCAGTGGTCCCGGTCCCAGTCCTGAGCTGCGAGAATCCCGGTCCCGGTCCCGGTTTCGGTCCGAGCCGCGAGGGTCCCAGTCCCGGTCTCGGTCCAAGCCGTGGGGGTCCCAGCCTTGGTTTCGAGCTTCGAGGGTCCCGGTCCTGGGAGTCCCGGTCCCTGGTCCAAGGCGCAGGGGTCCGCTCCCGTGGTCTTGGCCCCAGTCCCGGTTCGAGCCGCGGGGGCATCCCGGTCTCGATCCCCAGCCGCTGGGGGTCCCGGTCCCAAGGGTCTTGGCCCCAGTCCCGGTCCGAGCCGCGGGGGTCTCGGTTCGAGGATCCCGGTCCCGGTCCCGATCCGCGGTGGTCCGGGTCCCCGGAGTCCCGGTCGCGGTCTCGATCCGCGGTGGTCCGGGTCCCCGGAGTCCCGGTCGCGGTCCCGAGCCTCGGGGGTCCCGGTCACAGGGGTCCCGGTCGCGGTCCCGAGCCACGGGGGTCCCGGGTCCCGGTGGTCTAGGTCCCAGTCCTGAGCTGCGAGATTCCCGGTCCTGGTCCCGGTCTCAGTCCGAGCCGCGGGGGTCCCGGTGCCGGGAGTCCGGTCCCGGTCCCTGGTCCGAGCCGCAGGGGGTCTCGGTTCCGAGGATCCGGTCGCGGTCCCGAGCAGCGAGGGTCCGGTCCCCGGGGCCCCGGTCGCGGTCCCGAGCCGCGGGGGTCCCGATCCAGAGCCGCGGGGGTCACGGTCCCGGTTCCGAGCCGCGCGGGATCTGGTCCCGGGATCCGGTTCCGAGTCGCAGGGGTCCCCGGTCCCTGGGGTCCCGGTCCGGGTCCGAGCCGCGGTGGTCCGAGTCCCCAGGGTCCCGGTTCGGTCCCGAGCCGCGGGGGTCACGGGTCCCAGTGGTCCAGGTCACAGACCTGAGCTGCGAGAATCCCGGTCCAGTCCCCGGTCCCGGTCCGAGCTGCGGGGGTCCCAGTCCCGGGGGTCCGGGTCCCGCCTCTTGATCCCCAGCCGCGGGGGGTCCCGGTCCCCGGTTCCTGGTCCGAGGCGCAGGGGTCCGGTTCCGGGGTCTTGGCCCCAGTCCCGGTCCGAGCCGCGGGGGTCCCGGTCCCTGTCCCGAGCCGCCGGGTTCCCGGTCCCGAGCCGCGGGGTCACGCGTCCCACTCAGTGGTCCAGGTCCCAGTCCTGAGCTGCGAGAATCCCGGTCCCGGTCCCGGTCCGAGCGCGGGGGTCCCAGTCCCGGTCCCGAGCCGCGGGGTTCCCCCGTCCCGAGCCGCGGGGGTCCCGGCCCTGTCCCGAGCCGCAGGGTGTCCCGGTCCCCGGGTCCCGGTCGCGGTCTCGAGCCACGGAGGTCCCGAGTCGCCGGGGTCCCGGTCCCGAGCCGCGGGGGTCCCGGCCCCGTCCCGAGCCGCAGGGTTTCCTCGGCCCCTGGGTCTCGTTCGCCGTCCCGAGCCTCGGGGGTTCCAGTCCTCGGGGTCCCGGTCCCGAGCCGCGGGGGTCCCGGTCACCGGGTCCCGGTCGCGGTCTCGAGCCACAGAGGTCCCGAGTCGCCGGGATCCCGGCCCCGTCCCCGAGCCCGCAGTGTGTCCCGGTCCCCGGGGTCCCTGCCCCCGTCCCGAGCCGCAGGGTGTCCCGGTCCCCGGGGGTCCCGTTCGCGGGTCCCGAGCCGCGGGGGTCCCGGTTCGAGCCACGGGGGTCCCGTTCTCGGTCCCAAGCCTCAGGGTGTCCCGGTCCCCGGGGTCCCGTTTGCGGTCCCGAGCCGCGGGGGTCCCAGTCCCGGTCCTGAGTCGCTGGGTGTCCCGGTCCGTTGGTCCCGGTCTCGGTCCCGAGCCGCCGGAGTCCCGGTCCCTAACCGCGCGGGGTCACGGCTCCCAGTGGTCCCCGGTCCCAGTCCTGAGCTGCCCCGAGAATTGCCGGTCCCAGGTCCCGGTTTCGGTCCGAGCCGCGATGGGTCCCCAGTCCCGGTCTCGGTCCAAGCGTGTGGGGGTCCCAGTCCCCTGGTTTCCAGTCTTCGAGGGTTCAGGGTCCTGGGAGTCCCCCGGTCCCGGTCCATGGTCCAAGGCGCAGGGGTCGCTCCCGTGGTCTTGGCCCCCAGTCCCGGTTCGAGCCGCGGGGGATCCCCGGTCTCGATCCCACAGCCGCGGGGGTCCCGGTCCCGGGGTCCTTGGCCCCAGTCCCAGTCCGAGCCGCGGCGGGGATCCCCGGTCTCGATCCCCAGCCGCGGGGCTCCCGGTCCCGGGGTCCTTGGCCCAGTCCCGGTCCGAACACGGGGGGATCCCGGTCTCGATCCCCAGCCGTGGGGGTCCCGGTCCCGGGGTCTTGGCCCCGAGTCCCAGTCGAGCTCGGGGGCATCCCGTCTCGATCCCCACCGAGGGGGTCCGGTCCCGGGGTCTTGGCCCCAGTCCCGGTCCGAGCCGGGCGGGGGGGATCCCGGTCTCGTCCCAACCGCGGGGGGTCCGGTCCCGGGTCTTGGCCCCAGTCCCGGTCCGAGCCGCGGGGGATCCCTGTCTCGATCCCCAGCCGTGGGGGTCCCGGTCCCAAGGTCTTGGCCCCAGTCCCGGTCCGAGCCGCGGGGGTCTCGGTTCCGAGGATCCCGGTCCCGGTCCCGATCCGCGGTGGTCCGGGTCCCCGGAGTCCCGGTCGCGGTCTCGATCCGCGGTGGTCCGGGTCCCCGGAGTCCCGGTCGCGGTCCCGAGCCTCGGGGGTCCGCGTCACAGGGGTCCCGGTCGCGGTCCCGAGCCACGGGGGTCCCGGGTCCCGGTGGTCTAGGTCCCAGTCCTGAGCTGCGGGATTCCCGGTCCTGGTCCCGGTCTCAGTCCGAGCCGCGGGGGTCCCGGTGCCGGGAGTCCCGGTCCCGGTCCCTGGTCCGAGCCGCAGGGGTCTCGGTTCCGAGGATCCCGGTCGCGGTCCCGAGCAGCGAGGGTCCGGTCCCCGGGGCCCCGGTCGCGGTCCCGACCGCGGGGGTCCCGATCCAGAGCCGCGGGGGTCACGGGTCCCAGCGGTCCAGGTCCCAGTCCTGAGCTGCGAGAATGCCGGTCCTGGTCCGAGCCGCGGGGGTCCCAGTCCCGGGGGTCTGGGGTCCCGGTCCCTGCTCCGAGCCACGGGGGTCTCGGTTCCGAGGATCCCGGTCACGGTCCCAAGCCGCGGGGGTCTCGGTTACAGGGGTCCC
>NW_024427489.1:0-19958 GCF_017639655.2 Falco naumanni
GGTAAAAAAAGTCTCAGAGCTATAAAAGTTTCGGGTAAAAAGTCTCACAGGTAAAAAAAGTCTCACAGGTAAAAAAAGTCTCAGAGGTAAGAAAAGATTCGGGTAAAAAGTCTCACAGGTAAAAAAGTCTCACGGTTAGAAAAGTCTCACGGGTAAATAAAGTCTCACGGGAAAATAAAAGCCTGGCGAGTAAAAAAATCTGACGGGTAAAAAAAGTCTCAAGGGTAAAATATCTCACGGGAAAAAAAGTCTCAACGGGTAAAAAGTCTCACAGGTAAAAAAAGTCTCATGGGTGAAAAAAGTCTCACGGGTAAAAGAAGTCATAGGTAAAAAGGTCTCACAGTTTAAAAAGTCTCACAGGTAAAAAAACATCTCCCGGGTAAAAAGTCTCAGAGGTAAAAAGTCCCATAGGTAAAAAATGTCTCACGGGAAAAAAAGCCTGATGAGTCAAAAAAGTCTGACGGGTAAAGAAATCTCATGGGTAAAAACTCTAACGGGTAAAAAAGTCCTGCAGGTAAGAAGTCTCACGGGTAAAAAAAAGTCTCACGGGTAGAGAAATTCTCATGGCTAAAAAGTCTCACAGGTAAAAAAAGTCTCAGAGCTATAAAAGTTTCGGGTAAAAAGTCTCACAGGTAAAAAAAGTCTCACAGGTAAAAAAAGTCTCAGAGGTAAGAAAAGATTCGGGTAAAAAGTCTCACAGGTAAAAAAGTCTCACGGTTAGAAAAGTCTCACGGGTAAATAAAGTCTCACGGGAAAATAAAAGCCTGGCGAGTAAAAAAATCTGACGGGTAAAAAAAGTCTCAAGGGTAAAATATCTCACGGGAAAAAAAAGTCTCAACGGGTAAAAAGTCTCACAGGTAAAAAAAGTCTCATGGGTGAAAAAAGTCTCACGGGTAAAAGAAGTCATAGGTAAAAAGGTCTCACAGTTTAAAAAGTCTCACAGGTAAAAAAACATCTCCCGGGTAAAAAGTCTCAGAGGTAAAAAGTCCCAGAGGTAAAAAATGTCTCACGGGAAAAAAAGCCTGATGAGTCAAAAAAGTCTGACGGGTAAAGAAATCTCATGGGTAAAAACTCTAACGGGTAAAAAAGTCCTGCAGGTAAGAAGTCTCACGGGTAAAAAAAAGTCTCACGGGTAGAGAAATTCTCATGGCTAAAAAGTCTCACAGGTAAAAAAAGTCTCAGAGCTATAAAAGATTCGGGTAAAAAGTCTCACAGGTAAAAAAAGTCTCACAGGTAAAAAAAGTCTCAGAGGTAAGAAAAGATTCGGGTAAAAAGTCTCACAGGTAAAAAAGTCTCACGGTTAGAAAAGTCTCACGGGTAAATAAAGTCTCACGGGAAAATAAAAGCCTGGCGAGTAAAAAAATCTGACGGGTAAAAAAAGTCTCAAGGGTAAAATATCTCACGGGAAAAAAAAGTCTCAACGGGTAAAAAGTCTCACAGGTAAAAAAAGTCTCATGGGTGAAAAAAGTCTCACGGGTAAAAGAAGTCATGGGTAAAAAGGTCTCACAGTTAAAAAAGTCTCACAGGTAAAAAAACATCTCCCGGGTAAAAAGTCTCAGAGGTAAAAAGTCCCATAGGTAAAAAATGTCTCACGGGAAAAAAAGCCTGATGAGTCAAAAAAGTCTGACGGGTAAAGAAATCTCATGGGTAAAAACTCTAACGGGTAAAAAAGTCCTGCAGGTAAGAAGTCTCACGGGTAAAAAAAAGTCTCACGGGTAGAGAAATTCTCATGGCTAAAAAGTCTCACAGGTAAAAAAAGTCTCAGAGCTATAAAAGTTTCGGGTAAAAAGTCTCACAGGTAAAAAAAGTCTCACAGATAAAAAAAGTCTCAGAGGTAAGAAAAGATTCGGGTAAAAAGTCTCACAGGTAAAAAAGTCTCACGGTTAGAAAAGTCTCACGGGTAAATAAAGTCTCACGGGAAAATAAAAGCCTGGCGAGTAAAAAAATCTGACGGGTAAAAAAAGTCTCAAGGGTAAAATATCTCACGGGAAAAAAAAGTCTCAACGGGTAAAAAGTCTCACAGGTAAAAAAAGTCTCATGGGTGAAAAAAGTCTCACGGGTAAAAGAAGTCATAGGTAAAAAGGTCTCACAGTTTAAAAAGTCTCACGGGTAAAAAAACATCTCCCGGGTAAAAAGTCTCAGAGGTAAAAAGTCCCAGAGGTAAAAAATGTCTCATGGGAAAAAAAGCCTGATGAGTCAAAAAAGTCTGACGGGTAAAGAAATCTCATGGGTAAAAACTCTAACGGGTAAAAAAGTCCTGCAGGTAAGAAGTCTCACGGGTAAAAAAAAGTCTCACGGGTAGAGAAATTCTCATGGCTAAAAAGACTCACAGGTAAAAAAAGTCTCACAGGTAAAAGAAGTCATAGGTAAAAAGGTCTCACAGTTAAAAAAGTCTCACAGGTAAAAAAACATCTCACAGGTAAAAAGTCTCAGAGGTAAAAAGTCCCATAGGTAAAAAATGTCTCACGGGAAAAAAAGCCTGATGAGTCAAAAAAGTCTGACGGGTAAAGAAATCTCATGGGTAAAAACTCTAACGGGTAAAAAAGTCCTGCAGGTAAGAAGTCTCACGGGTAAAAAAAAGTCTCACGGGTAGAGAAATTCTCATGGCTAAAAAGTCTCACAGGTAAAAAAAGTCTCAGAGCTATAAAAGATTCGGGTAAAAAGTCTCACAGGTAAAAAAAGTCTCACAGGTAAAAAAAGTCTCAGAGGTAAGAAAAGATTCGGGTAAAAAGTCTCACAGGTAAAAAAGTCTCACGGTTAGAAAAGTCTCACGGGTAAATAAAGTCTCACGGGAAAATAAAAGCCTGGCGAGTAAAAAAATCTGACGGGTAAAAAAAGTCTCAAGGGTAAAATATCTCACGGGAAAAAAAGTCTCAACGGGTAAAAAGTCTCACAGGTAAAAAAAGTCTCATGGGTGAAAAAAGTCTCACGGGTAAAAGAAGTCATAGGTAAAAAGGTCTCACAGTTTAAAAAGTCTCACAGGTAAAAAAACATCTCCCGGGTAAAAAGTCTCAGAGGTAAAAAGTCCCAGAGGTAAAAAATGTCTCACGGGAAAAAAAGCCTGATGAGTCAAAAAAGTCTGACGGGTAAAGAAATCTCATGGGTAAAAACTCTAACGGGTAAAAAAGTCCTGCAGGTAAGAAGTCTCACGGGTAAAAAAAAGTCTCACGGGTAGAGAAATTCTCATGGCTAAAAAGTCTCACAGGTAAAAAAAGTCTCAGAGCTATAAAAGTTTCGGGTAAAAAGTCTCACAGGTAAAAAAAGTCTCACAGGTAAAAAAAGTCTCAGAGGTAAGAAAAGATTCGGGTAAAAAGTCTCACAGGTAAAAAAAGTCTCACGGTTAGAAAAGTCTCACGGGTAAATAAAGTCTCACGGGAAAATAAAAGCCTGGCGAGTAAAAAAATCTGACGGGTAAAAAAAGTCTCAAGGGTAAAATATCTCACGGGAAAAAAAAGTCTCAACGGGTAAAAAGTCTCACAGGTAAAAAAAGTCTCATGGGTGAAAAAAGTCTCACGGGTAAAAGAAGTCATGGGTAAAAAGGTCTCACAGTTAAAAAAGTCTCACAGGTAAAAAAACATCTCCCGGGTAAAAAGTCTCAGAGGTAAAAAGTCCCATAGGTAAAAAATGTCTCACGGGAAAAAAAGCCTGATGAGTCAAAAAAGTCTGACGGGTAAAGAAATCTCATGGGTAAAAACTCTAACGGGTAAAAAAGTCCTGCAGGTAAGAAGTCTCACGGGTAAAAAAAAGTCTCACGGGTAGAGAAATTCTCATGGCTAAAAAGTCTCACAGGTAAAAAAAGTCTCAGAGCTATAAAAGATTCGGGTAAAAAGTCTCACAGATAAAAATTCTCAGAGGTAAGAAAAGATTCGGGTAAGAAGTCTCACGGGTAAAAAAAAGTCTCACGGTTAGAAAAGTCTCACGGGTAAATAAAGTCTCACGGGAAAATAAAAGCCTGGCGAGTAAAAAAATCTGACGGGTAAAAAAAGTATCAAGGGTAAAATATCTCACGGGAAAAAAAAGTCTCAACGGGTAAAAAGTCTCACAGGTAAAAAAAGTCTCATGGGTGAAAAAAGTCTCACGGGTAAAAGAAGTCATAGGTAAAAAGGTCTCACAGTTTAAAAAGTCTCACGGGTAAAAAAACATCTCCCGGGTAAAAAGTCTCAGAGGTAAAAAGTCCCAGAGGTAAAAAATGTCTCACGGGAAAAAAAGCCTGATGAGTCAAAAAAGTCTGACGGGTAAAGAAATCTCATGGGTAAAAACTCTAACGGGTAAAAAAGTCCTGCAGGTAAGAAGTCTCACGGGTAAAAAAAAGTCTCACGGGTAGAGAAATTCTCATGGCTAAAAAGACTCACAGGTAAAAAAAGTCTCACAGGTAAAAGAAGTCATAGGTAAAAAGGTCTCACAGTTAAAAAAGTCTCACAGGTAAAAAAACATCTCACAGGTAAAAAGTCTCAGAGGTAAAAAGTCCCATAGGTAAAAAATGTCTCACGGGAAAAAAAGCCTGATGAGTCAAAAAAGTCTGACGGGTAAAGAAATCTCATGGGTAAAAACTCTAACGGGTAAAAAAGTCCTGCAGGTAAGAAGTCTCACGGGTAAAAAAAAGTCTCACGGGTAGAGAAATTCTCATGGCTAAAAAGTCTCACAGGTAAAAAAAGTCTCAGAGCTATAAAAGATTCGGGTAAAAAGTCTCACAGGTAAAAAAAGTCTCACAGGTAAAAAAAGTCTCAGAGGTAAGAAAAGATTCGGGTAAAAAGTCTCACAGGTAAAAAAGTCTCACGGTTAGAAAAGTCTCACGGGTAAATAAAGTCTCACGGGAAAATAAAAGCCTGGCGAGTAAAAAAATCTGACGGGTAAAAAAAGTCTCAAGGGTAAAATATCTCACGGGAAAAAAAGTCTCAACGGGTAAAAAGTCTCACAGGTAAAAAAAGTCTCATGGGTGAAAAAAGTCTCACGGGTAAAAGAAGTCATAGGTAAAAAGGTCTCACAGTTTAAAAAGTCTCACAGGTAAAAAAACATCTCCCGGGTAAAAAGTCTCAGAGGTAAAAAGTCCCAGAGGTAAAAAATGTCTCACGGGAAAAAAAGCCTGATGAGTCAAAAAAGTCTGACGGGTAAAGAAATCTCATGGGTAAAAACTCTAACGGGTAAAAAAGTCCTGCAGGTAAGAAGTCTCACGGGTAAAAAAAAGTCTCACGGGTAGAGAAATTCTCATGGCTAAAAAGTCTCACAGGTAAAAAAAGTCTCAGAGCTATAAAAGATTCGGGTAAAAAGTCTCACAGGTAAAAAAAGTCTCACAGATAAAAAAAGTCTCAGAGGTAAGAAAAGATTCGGGTAAGAAGTCTCACGGGTAAAAAAAAGTCTCACGGTTAGAAAAGTCTCACGGGTAAATAAAGTCTCACGGGAAAATAAAAGCCTGGCGAGTAAAAAAATCTGACGGGTAAAAAAAGTCTCAAGGATAAAATATCTCACGGGAAAAAAAAGTCTCAACGAGTAAAAAGTCTCACAGGTAAAAAAAGTCTCATGGGTGAAAAAAGTCTCACGGGTAAAAGAAGTCATAGGTAAAAAGGTCTCACAGTTAAAAAAGTCTCACGGGTAAAAAAACATCTCCCGGGTAAAAAGTCTCAGAGGTAAAAAGTCCCATAGGTAAAAAATGTCTCACAGGTAAAAAAAGCCTGATGAGTCAAAAAAGTCTGACGGGTAAAGAAATCTCATGGGTAAAAACTCTAACGGGTAAAAAAGTCCTGCAGGTAAGAAGTCTCACGGGTAAAAAAAAGTCTCACGGGTAGAGAAATTCTCATGGCTAAAAAGTCTCACAGTTAAAAAAAGTCTCAGAGCTATAAAAGTTTCGGGTAAAAAGTCTCACAGGTAAAAAAAGTCTCACAGGTAAAAAAAGTCTCAGAGGTAAGAAAAGATTCGGGTAAAAAGTCTCACAGGTAAAAAAGTCTCACGGTTAGAAAAGTCTCACGGGTAAATAAAGTCTCACGGGAAAATAAAAGCCTGGCGAGTAAAAAAATCTGACGGGTAAAAAAAGTCTCAAGGGTAAAATATCTCACGGGAAAAAAAAGTCTCAACGGGTAAAAAGTCTCACAGGTAAAAAAAGTCTCATGGGTGAAAAAAGTCTCACGGGTAAAAGAAGTCATAGGTAAAAAGGTCTCACAGTTTAAAAAGTCTCACAGGTAAAAAAACATCTCCCGGGTAAAAAGTCTCAGAGGTAAAAAGTCCCAGAGGTAAAAAATGTCTCACGGGAAAAAAAGCCTGATGAGTCAAAAAAGTCTGACGGGTAAAGAAATCTCATGGGTAAAAACTCTAACGGGTAAAAAAGTCCTGCAGGTAAGAAGTCTCACGGGTAAAAAAAAGTCTCACGGGTAGAGAAATTCTCATGGCTAAAAAGTCTCACAGGTAAAAAAAGTCTCACGGGTAAAAGAAGTCATAGGTAAAAAGGTCTCACAGTTAAAAAAGTCTCACAGGTAAAAAAACATCTCACGGGTAAAAAGTCTCAGAGGTAAAAAGTCCCATAGGTAAAGAATGTCTCACGGGAAAAAAAGCCTGATGAGTCAAAAAAGTCTGACGGGTAAAGAAATCTCATGGGTAAAAACTCTAACGGGTAAAAAAGTCCTGCAGGTAAGAAGTCTCACGGGTAAAAAAAAGTCTCACGGGTAGAGAAATTCTCATGGCTAAAAAGTCTCACAGGTAAAAAAAGTCTCAGAGCTATAAAAGTTTCGGGTAAAAAGTCTCACAGGTAAAAAAAGTCTCACAGGTAAAAAAAGTCTCAGAGGTAAGAAAAGATTCGGGTAAGAAGTCTCACGGGTAAAAAAGTCTCACGGTTAGAAAAGTCTCACGGGTAAATAAAGTCTCACGGGAAAATAAAAGCCTGGCGAGTAAAAAAATCTGACGGGTAAAAAAAGTCTCAAGGGTAAAATATCTCACGGGAAAAAAAAGTCTCAACGGGTAAAAAGTCTCACAGGTAAAAAAAGTCTCATGGGTGAAAAAAGTCTCACGGGTAAAAGAAGTCATGGGTAAAAAGGTCTCACAGTTTAAAAAGTCTCACAGGTAAAAAAACATCTCCCGGGTAAAAAGTCTCAGAGGTAAAAAGTCCCATAGGTAAAAAATGTCTCACGGGAAAAAAAGCCTGATGAGTCAAAAAAGTCTGACGGGTAAAGAAATCTCATGGGTAAAAACTCTAACGGGTAAAAAAGTCCTGCAGGTAAGAAGTCTCACGGGTAAAAAAAAGTCTCACGGGTAGAGAAATTCTCATGGCTAAAAAGTCTCACAGGTAAAAAAAGTCTCAGAGCTATAAAAGTTTCGGGTAAAAAGTCTCACAGGTAAAAAAAGTCTCACAGATAAAAAAAGTCTCAGAGGTAAGAAAAGATTCGGGTAAAAAGTCTCACAGGTAAAAAAGTCTCACAGTTAGAAAAGTCTCACGGGTAAATAAAGTCTCACGGGAAAATAAAAGCCTGGCGAGTAAAAAAATCTGACGGGTAAAAAAAGTCTCAAGGGTAAAATATCTCACGGGAAAAAAAAGTCTCAACGGGTAAAAAGTCTCACAGGTAAAAAAAGTCTCATGGGTGAAAAAAGTCTCACGGGTAAAAGAAGTCATGGGTAAAAAGGTCTCACAGTTAAAAAAGTCTCACAGGTAAAAAAACATCTCCCGGGTAAAAAGTCTCAGAGGTAAAAAGTCCCATAGGTAAAAAATGTCTCACGGGAAAAAAAGCCTGATGAGTCAAAAAAGTCTGACGGGTAAAGAAATCTCATGGGTAAAAACTCTAACGGGTAAAAAAGTCCTGCAGGTAAGAAGTCTCACGGGTAAAAAAAAGTCTCACGGGTAGAGAAATTCTCATGGCTAAAAAGTCTCACAGGTAAAAAAAGTCTCAGAGCTATAAAAGATTCGGGTAAAAAGTCTCACAGGTAAAAAAAGTCTCACAGGTAAAAAAAGTCTCAGAGGTAAGAAAAGATTCGGGTAAAAAGTCTCACAGGTAAAAAAGTCTCACGGTTAGAAAAGTCTCACGGGTAAATAAAGTCTCACGGGAAAATAAAAGCCTGGCGAGTAAAAAAATCTGACGGGTAAAAAAAGTCTCAAGGGTAAAATATCTCACGGGAAAAAAAAGTCTCAACGGGTAAAAAGTCTCACAGGTAAAAAAAGTCTCATGGGTGAAAAAAGTCTCACGGGTAAAAGAAGTCATAGGTAAAAAGGTCTCACAGTTTAAAAAGTCTCACAGGTAAAAAAACATCTCCCGGGTAAAAAGTCTCAGAGGTAAAAAGTCCCATAGGTAAAAAATGTCTCACGGGAAAAAAAGCCTGATGAGTCAAAAAAGTCTGACGGGTAAAGAAATCTCATGGGTAAAAACTCTAACGGGTAAAAAAGTCCTGCAGGTAAGAAGTCTCACGGGTAAAAAAAAGTCTCACGGGTAGAGAAATTCTCATGGCTAAAAAGTCTCACAGGTAAAAAAAGTCTCAGAGCTATAAAAGATTCGGGTAAAAAGTCTCACAGGTAAAAAAAGTCTCACAGATAAAAAAAGTCTCAGAGGTAAGAAAAGATTCGGGTAAGAAGTCTCACGGGTAAAAAAAAGTCTCACGGTTAGAAAAGTCTCACGGGTAAATAAAGTCTCACGGGAAAATAAAAGCCTGGCGAGTAAAAAAATCTGACGGGTAAAAAAAGTCTCAAGGGTAAAATATCTCACGGGAAAAAAAAGTCTCAACGGGTAAAAAGTCTCACAGGTAAAAAAAGTCTCATGGGTGAAAAAAGTCTCACGGGTAAAAGAAGTCATAGGTAAAAAGGTCTCACAGTTAAAAAAGTCTCACGGGTAAAAAAACATCTCCCGGGTAAAAAGTCTCAGAGGTAAAAAGTCCCATAGGTAAAAAATGTCTCATGGGAAAAAAAGCCTGATGAGTCAAAAAAGTCTGACGGGTAAAGAAATCTCATGGGTAAAAACTCTAACGGGTAAAAAAGTCCTGCAGGTAAGAAGTCTCACGGGTAAAAAAAAGTCTCACGGGTAGAGAAATTCTCATGGCTAAAAAGTCTCACAGTTAAAAAAAGTCTCAGAGCTATAAAAGTTTCGGGTAAAAAGTCTCACAGGTAAAAAAAGTCTCACAGGTAAAAAAAGTCTCAGAGGTAAGAAAAGATTCGGGTAAAAAGTCTCACAGGTAAAAAAGTCTCACGGTTAGAAAAGTCTCACGGGTAAATAAAGTCTCACGGGAAAATAAAAGCCTGGCGAGTAAAAAAATCTGACGGGTAAAAAAAGTCTCAAGGGTAAAATATCTCACGGGAAAAAAAGTCTCAACGGGTAAAAAGTCTCACAGGTAAAAAAAGTCTCATGGGTGAAAAAAGTCTCACGGGTAAAAGAAGTCATAGGTAAAAAGGTCTCACAGTTTAAAAAGTCTCACAGGTAAAAAAACATCTCCCTGGTAAAAAGTCTCAGAGGTAAAAAGTCCCAGAGGTAAAAAATGTCTCACGGGAAAAAAAGCCTGATGAGTCAAAAAAGTCTGACGGGTAAAGAAATCTCATGGGTAAAAACTCTAACGGGTAAAAAAGTCCTGCAGGTAAGAAGTCTCACGGGTAAAAAAAAGTCTCACGGGTAGAGAAATTCTCATGGCTAAAAAGTCTCACAGGTAAAAAAAGTCTCACAGGTAAAAGAAGTCATAGGTAAAAAGGTCTCACAGTTAAAAAAGTCTCACAGGTAAAAAAACATCTCACAGGTAAAAAGTCTCAGAGGTAAAAAGTCCCATAGGTAAAGAATGTCTCACGGGAAAAAAAGCCTGATGAGTCAAAAAAGTCTGACGGGTAAAGAAATCTCATGGGTAAAAACTCTAACGGGTAAAAAAGTCCTGCAGGTAAGAAGTCTCACGGGTAAAAAAAAGTCTCACGGGTAGAGAAATTCTCATGGCTAAAAAGTCTCACAGTTAAAAAAAGTCTCAGAGCTATAAAAGTTTCGGGTAAAAAGTCTCACAGGTAAAAAAAGTCTCACAGGTAAAAAAAGTCTCAGAGGTAAGAAAAGATTCGGGTAAAAAGTCTCACAGGTAAAAAAGTCTCACGGTTAGAAAAGTCTCACGGGTAAATAAAGTCTCACGGGAAAATAAAAGCCTGGCGAGTAAAAAAATCTGACGGGTAAAAAAAGTCTCAAGGGTAAAATATCTCACGGGAAAAAAAGTCTCAACGGGTAAAAAGTCTCACAGGTAAAAAAAGTCTCATGGGTGAAAAAAGTCTCACGGGTAAAAGAAGTCATAGGTAAAAAGGTCTCACAGTTTAAAAAGTCTCACAGGTAAAAAAACATCTCCCTGGTAAAAAGTCTCAGAGGTAAAAAGTCCCAGAGGTAAAAAATGTCTCACGGGAAAAAAAGCCTGATGAGTCAAAAAAGTCTGACGGGTAAAGAAATCTCATGGGTAAAAACTCTAACGGGTAAAAAAGTCCTGCAGGTAAGAAGTCTCACGGGTAAAAAAAAGTCTCACGGGTAGAGAAATTCTCATGGCTAAAAAGTCTCACAGGTAAAAAAAGTCTCAGAGCTATAAAAGATTCGGGTAAAAAGTCTCACAGGTAAAAAAAGTCTCATGGGTGAAAAAAGTCTCACGGGTAAAAGAAGTCATAGGTAAAAAGGTCTCACAGTTTAAAAAGTCTCACAGGTAAAAAAATATCTCCTTGGTAAAAAGTCTCAGAGGTAAAAAGTCCCAGAGGTAAAAAATGTCTCACGGGAAAAAAAGCCTGATGAGTCAAAAAAGTCTGACGGGTAAAGAAATCTCATGGGTAAAAACTCTAACGGGTAAAAAAGTCCTGCAGGTAAGAAGTCTCACGGGTAAAAAAAAGTCTCACGGGTAGAGAAATTCTCATGGCTAAAAAGTCTCACAGGTGAAAAAAGTCTCACGGGTAAAAGAAGTCATAGGTAAAAAGGTGTCACAGTTAAAAAAGTCTCACGGGTAAAAAAACATCTCACGGGTAAAAAGTCTCAGAGGTAAAAAGTCCCATAGGTAAAGAATGTCTCACGGGAAAAAAAGCCTGATGAGTCAAAAAAGTCTGACGGGTAAAGAAATCTCATGGGTAAAAACTCTAACGGGTAAAAAAGTCCTGCAGGTAAGAAGTCTCACGGGTAAAAAAAAGTCTCACGGGTAGAGAAATTCTCATGGCTAAAAAGTCTCACAGTTAAAAAAAGTCTCAGAGCTATAAAAGTTTCGGGTAAAAAGTCTCACAGGTAAAAAAAGTCTCACAGGTAAAAAAAGTCTCAGAGGTAAGAAAAGATTCGGGTAAAAAGTCTCACAGGTAAAAAAGTCTCACGGTTAGAAAAGTCTCACGGGTAAATAAAGTCTCACGGGAAAATAAAAGCCTGGCGAGTAAAAAAATCTGACGGGTAAAAAAAGTCTCAAGGGTAAAATATCTCACGGGAAAAAAAAGTCTCAACGGGTAAAAAGTCTCACAGGTAAAAAAAGTCTCATGGGTGAAAAAAGTCTCACGGGTAAAAGAAGTCATAGGTAAAAAGGTCTCACAGTTTAAAAAGTCTCACAGGTAAAAAAACATCTCCCGGGTAAAAAGTCTCAGAGGTAAAAAGTCCCAGAGGTAAAAAATGTCTCACGGGAAAAAAAGCCTGATGAGTCAAAAAAGTCTGACGGGTAAAGAAATCTCATGGGTAAATACTCTAACGGGTAAAAAAGTCCTGCAGGTAAGAAGTCTCACGGGTAAAAAAAAGTCTCACGGGTAGAGAAATTCTCATGGCTAAAAAGTCTCACAGGTAAAAAAAGTCTCACGGGTAAAAGAAGTCATAGGTAAAAAGGTGTCACAGTTAAAAAAGTCTCACGGGTAAAAAAACATCTCACGGGTAAAAAGTCTCAGAGGTAAAAAGTCCCATAGGTAAAGAATGTCTCACGGGAAAAAAAGCCTGATGAGTCAAAAAAGTCTGACGGGTAAAGAAATCTCATGGGTAAAAACTCTAACGGGTAAAAAAGTCCTGCAGGTAAGAAGTCTCACGGGTAAAAAAAAGTCTCACGGGTAGAGAAATTCTCATGGCTAAAAAGTCTCACAGGTAAAAAAAGTCTCAGAGCTATAAAAGTTTCGGGTAAAAAGTCTCACAGGTAAAAAAAGTCTCACAGGTAAAAAAAGTCTCAGAGGTAAGAAAAGATTCGGGTAAGAAGTCTCACGGGTAAAAAAAGTCTCACGGTTAGAAAAGTCTCACGGGTAAATAAAGTCTCACGGGAAAATAAAAGCCTGGCGAGTAAAAAAATCTGACGGGTAAAAAAAGTCTCAAGGGTAAAATATCTCACGGGAAAAAAAAGTCTCAACGGGTAAAAAGTCTCACAGGTAAAAAAAGTCTCATGGGTGAAAAAAGTCTCACGGGTAAAAGAAGTCATGGGTAAAAAGGTCTCACAGTTTAAAAAGTCTCACGGGTAAAAAAACATCTCACGGGTAAAAAGTCTCAGAGGTAAAAAGTCCCATAGGTAAAAAATGTCTCATGGGAAAAAAAGCCTGATGAGTCAAAAAAGTCTGACGGGTAAAGAAATCTCATGGGTAAAAACTCTAACGGGTAAAAAAGTCCTGCAGGTAAGAAGTCTCACGGGTAAAAAAAAGTCTCACGGGTAGAGAAATTCTCATGGCTAAAAAGTCTCACAGTTAAAAAAAGTCTCAGAGCTATAAAAGTTTCGGGTAAAAAGTCTCACAGGTAAAAAAAGTCTCACAGGTAAAAAAAGTCTCAGAGGTAAGAAAAGATTCGGGTAAAAAGTCTCACAGGTAAAAAAGTCTCACGGTTAGAAAAGTCTCACGGGTAAATAAAGTCTCACGGGAAAATAAAAGCCTGGCGAGTAAAAAAATCTGACGGGTAAAAAAAGTCTCAAGGGTAAAATATCTCACGGGAAAAAAAAGTCTCAACGGGTAAAAAGTCTCACAGGTAAAAAAAGTCTCATGGGTGAAAAAAGTCTCACGGGTAAAAGAAGTCATAGGTAAAAAGGTCTCACAGTTTAAAAAGTCTCACAGGTAAAAAAACATCTCCTTGGTAAAAAGTCTCAGAGGTAAAAAGTCCCAGAGGTAAAAAATGTCTCACGGGAAAAAAAGCCTGATGAGTCAAAAAAGTCTGACGGGTAAAGAAATCTCATGGGTAAAAACTCTAACGGGTAAAAAAGTCCTGCAGGTAAGAAGTCTCACGGGTAAAAAAAAGTCTCACGGGTAGAGAAATTCTCATGGCTAAAAAGTCTCACAGGTAAAAAAAGTCTCACGGGTAAAAGAAGTCATAGGTAAAAAGGTGTCACAGTTAAAAAAGTCTCACGGGTAAAAAAACATCTCACGGGTAAAAAGTCTCAGAGGTAAAAAGTCCCATAGGTAAAGAATGTCTCACGGGAAAAAAAGCCTGATGAGTCAAAAAAGTCTGACGGGTAAAGAAATCTCATGGGTAAAAACTCTAACGGGTAAAAAAGTCCTGCAGGTAAGAAGTCTCACGGGTAAAAAAAAGTCTCACGGGTAGAGAAATTCTCATGGCTAAAAAGTCTCACAGTTAAAAAAAGTCTCAGAGCTATAAAAGTTTCGGGTAAAAAGTCTCACAGGTAAAAAAAGTCTCACAGGTAAAAAAAGTCTCAGAGGTAAGAAAAGATTCGGGTAAAAAGTCTCACAGGTAAAAAAGTCTCACGGTTAGAAAAGTCTCACGGGTAAATAAAGTCTCACGGGAAAATAAAAGCCTGGCGAGTAAAAAAATCTGACGGGTAAAAAAAGTCTCAAGGGTAAAATATCTCACGGGAAAAAAAAGTCTCAACGGGTAAAAAGTCTCACAGGTAAAAAAAGTCTCATGGGTGAAAAAAGTCTCACGGGTAAAAGAAGTCATAGGTAAAAAGGTCTCACAGTTTAAAAAGTCTCACAGGTAAAAAAACATCTCCTTGGTAAAAAGTCTCAGAGGTAAAAAGTCCCAGAGGTAAAAAATGTCTCACGGGAAAAAAAGCCTGATGAGTCAAAAAAGTCTGACGGGTAAAGAAATCTCATGGGTAAAAACTCTAACGGGTAAAAAAGTCCTGCAGGTAAGAAGTCTCACGGGTAAAAAAAAGTCTCACGGGTAGAGAAATTCTCATGGCTAAAAAGTCTCACAGGTAAAAAAAGTCTCACGGGTAAAAGAAGTCATAGGTAAAAAGGTGTCACAGTTAAAAAAGTCTCACGGGTAAAAAAACATCTCACGGGTAAAAAGTCTCAGAGGTAAAAAGTCCCATAGGTAAAGAATGTCTCACGGGAAAAAAAAGCCTGATGAGTCAAAAAAGTCTGACGGGTAAAGAAATCTCATGGGTAAAAACTCTAACGGGTAAAAAAGTCCTGCAGGTAAGAAGTCTCACGGGTAAAAAAAAGTCTCACGGGTAGAGAAATTCTCATGGCTAAAAAGTCTCACAGTTAAAAAAAGTCTCAGAGCTATAAAAGTTTCGGGTAAAAAGTCTCACAGGTAAAAAAAGTCTCACAGGTAAAAAAAGTCTCAGAGGTAAGAAAAGATTCGGGTAAGAAGTCTCACGGGTAAAAAAGTCTCACGGTTAGAAAAGTCTCACGGGTAAATAAAGTCTCACGGGAAAATAAAAGCCTGGCGAGTAAAAAAATCTGACGGGTAAAAAAAGTCTCAAGGGTAAAATATCTCACGGGAAAAAAAAGTCTCAACGGGTAAAAAGTCTCACAGGTAAAAAAAGTCTCATGGGTGAAAAAAGTCTCACGGGTAAAAGAAGTCATGGGTAAAAAGGTCTCACAGTTTAAAAAGTCTCACAGGTAAAAAAACATCTCCCGGGTAAAAAGTCTCAGAGGTAAAAAGTCCCATAGGTAAAAAATGTCTCACGGGAAAAAAAGCCTGATGAGTCAAAAAAGTCTGACGGGTAAAGAAATCTCATGGGTAAAAACTCTAACGGGTAAAAAAGTCCTGCAGGTAAGAAGTCTCACGGGTAAAAAAAAGTCTCACGGGTAGAGAAATTCTCATGGCTAAAAAGTCTCACAGGTAAAAAAAGTCTCAGAGCTATAAAAGTTTCGGGTAAAAAGTCTCACAGGTAAAAAAAGTCTCACAGATAAAAAAAGTCTCAGAGGTAAGAAAAGATTCGGGTAAAAAGTCTCACAGGTAAAAAAGTCTCATGGGTGAAAAAAGTCTCACGGGTAAATAAAGTCTCACGGGAAAATAAAAGCCTGGCGAGTAAAAAAATCTGACGGGTAAAAAAAGTCTCAAGGGTAAAATATCTCACGGGAAAAAAAAGTCTCAACGGGTAAAAAGTCTCACAGGTAAAAAAAGTCTCATGGGTGAAAAAAGTCTCACGGGTAAAAGAAGTCATAGGGTAAAAAGGTCTCACAGTTAAAAAAGTCTCACAGGTAAAAAAACATCTCCCGGGTAAAAAGTCTCAGAGGTAAAAAGTCCCATAGGTAAAAAATGTCTCACGGGAAAAAAAGCCTGATGAGTCAAAAAAGTCTGACGGGTAAAGAAATCTCATGGGTAAAAACTCTAACGGGTAAAAAAGTCCTGCAGGTAAGAAGTCTCACGGGTAAAAAAAAGTCTCACGGGTAGAGAAATTCTCATGGCTAAAAAGTCTCACAGGTAAAAAAAGTCTCAGAGCTATAAAAGATTCGGGTAAAAAGTCTCACAGGTAAAAAAAGTCTCACAGATAAAAAAAGTCTCAGAGGTAAGAAAAGATTCGGGTAAGAAGTCTCACGGGTAAAAAAAAGTCTCACGGTTAGAAAAGTCTCACGGGTAAATAAAGTCTCACGGGAAAATAAAAGCCTGGCGAGTAAAAAAATCTGACGGGTAAAAAAAGTCTCAAGGGTAAAATATCTCACGGGAAAAAAAAGTCTCAACGGGTAAAAAGTCTCACAGGTAAAAAAAGTCTCATGGGTGAAAAAAGTCTCACGGGTAAAAGAAGTCATGGGTAAAAAGGTCTCACAGTTAAAAAAGTCTCACAGGTAAAAAAACATCTCACAGGTAAAAAGTCTCAGAGGTAAAAAGTCCCATAGGTAAAAAATGTCTCACGGGAAAAAAAGCCTGATGAGTCAAAAAAGTCTGACGGGTAAAGAAATCTCATGGGTAAAAACTCTAACGGGTAAAAAAGTCCTGCAGGTAAGAAGTCTCACGGGTAAAAAAAAGTCTCACGGGTAGAGAAATTCTCATGGCTAAAAAGTCTCACAGGTAAAAAAAGTCTCAGAGCTATAAAAGTTTCGGGTAAAAAGTCTCACAGGTAAAAAAAGTCTCACAGGTAAAAAAAGTCTCAGAGGTAAGAAAAGATTCGGGTAAAAAGTCTCACAGGTAAAAAAGTCTCACGGTTAGAAAAGTCTCACGGGTAAATAAAGTCTCACGGGAAAATAAAAGCCTGGCGAGTAAAAAAATCTGACGGGTAAAAAAAGTCTCAAGGGTAAAATATCTCACGGGAAAAAAAAGTCTCAACGGGTAAAAAGTCTCACAGGTAAAAAAAGTCTCATGGGTGAAAAAAGTCTCACGGGTAAAAGAAGTCATAGGTAAAAAGGTCTCACAGTTTAAAAAGTCTCACAGGTAGAGAAATTCTCATGGCTAAAAAGTCTCAGAGGTAAAAAGTCCCAGAGGTAAAAAATGTCTCACGGGAAAAAAAGCCTGATGAGTCAAAAAAGTCTGACGGGTAAAGAAATCTCATGGGTAAAAACTCTAACGGGTAAAAAAGTCCTGCAGGTAAGAAGTCTCACGGGTAAAAAAAAGTCTCACGGGTAGAGAAATTCTCATGGCTAAAAAGTCTCACAGGTAAAAGAAGTCATAGGTAAAAAGGTCTCACAGTTAAAAAAGTCTCACAGGTAAAAAAACATCTCACGGGTAAAAAGTCTCAGAGGTAAAAAGTCCCATAGGTAAAAAAAAGTCTCACGGGAAAAAAAGCCTGATGAGTCAAAAAAGTCTGACGGGTAAAGAAATCTCATGGGTAAAAACTCTAACGGGTAAAAAAGTCCTGCAGGTAAGAAGTCTCACGGGTAAAAAAAAGTCTCACGGGTAGAGAAATTCTCATGGCTAAAAAGTCTCACAGTTAAAAAAAGTCTCAGAGCTATAAAAGTTTCGGGTAAAAAGTCTCACAGGTAAAAAAAGTCTCACAGGTAAAAAAAGTCTCAGAGGTAAGAAAAGATTCGGGTAAAAAGTCTCACAGGTAAAAAAGTCTCACGGTTAAAAAAGTCTCACGGGTAAATAAAGTCTCACGGGAAAATAAAAGCCTGGCGAGTAAAAAAATCTGACGGGTAAAAAAAGTCTCAAGGGTAAAATATCTCACGGGAAAAAAAAGTCTCAACGGGTAAAAAGTCTCACAGGTAAAAAAAGTCTCATGGGTGAAAAAAGTCTCACGGGTAAAAGAAGTCATAGGTAAAAAGGTCTCACAGTTTAAAAAGTCTCACAGGTAAAAAAAACATCTCCCGGGTAAAAAGTCTCAGAGGTAAAAAGTCCCAGAGGTAAAAAATGTCTCACGGGAAAAAAAGCCTGATGAGTCAAAAAAGTCTGACGGGTAAAGAAATCTCATGGGTAAAAACTCTAACGGGTAAAAAAGTCCTGCAGGTAAGAAGTCTCACGGGTAAAAAAAAGTCTCACGGGTAGAGAAATTCTCATGGCTAAAAAGTCTCACAGGTAAAAAAAGTCTCACAGGGTAAAAGAAGTCATAGGTAAAAAGGTGTCACAGTTAAAAAAGTCTCACGGGTAAAAAAACATCTCCCGCGTAAAAAGTCTCAGAGGTAAAAAGTCCCATAGGTAAAGAATGTCTCACGGGAAAAAAAGCCTGATGAGTCAAAAAAGTCTGACGGGTAAAGAAATCTCATGGGTAAAAACTCTAACGGGTAAAAAAGTCCTGCAGGTAAGAAGTCTCACGGGTAAAAAAAAGTCTCACGGGTAGAGAAATTCTCATGGCTAAAAAGTCTCACAGTTAAAAAAAGTCTCAGAGCTATAAAAGTTTCGGGTAAAAAGTCTCACAGGTAAAAAAAGTCTCACAGGTAAAAAAAGTCTCAGAGGTAAGAAAAGATTCGGGTAAGAAGTCTCACGGGTAAAAAAGTCTCACGGTTAGAAAAGTCTCACGGGTAAATAAAGTCTCACGGGAAAATAAAAGCCTGGCGAGTAAAAAAATCTGACGGGTAAAAAAAGTCTCAAGGGTAAAATATCTCACGGGAAAAAAAAGTCTCAACGGGTAAAAAGTCTCACAGGTAAAAAAAGTCTCATGGGTGAAAAAAGTCTCACGGGTAAAAGAAGTCATAGGTAAAAAGGTCTCACAGTTTAAAAAGTCTCACAGGTAAAAAAACATCTCCCGGGTAAAAAGTCTCAGAGGTAAAAAGTCCCATAGGTAAAAAATGTCTCACGGGAAAAAAAGCCTGATGAGTCAAAAAAGTCTGACGGGTAAAGAAATCTCATGGGTAAAAACTCTAACGGGTAAAGAAGTCCTGCAGGTAAGAAGTCTCACGGGTAAAAAAAAGTCTCACGGGTAGAGAAATTCTCATGGCTAAAAAGTCTCACAGGTAAAAAAAGTCTCAGAGCTATAAAAGTTTCGGGTAAAAAGTCTCACAGGTAAAAAAAGTCTCACAGATAAAAAAAGTCTCAGAGGTAAGAAAAGATTCGGGTAAAAAGTCTCACAGGAAAAAAAGCCTGATGAGTCAAAAAAGTCTCACGGGTAAATAAAGTCTCACGGGAAAATAAAAGCCTGGCGAGTAAAAAAATCTGACGGGTAAAAAAAGTCTCAAGGGTAAAATATCTCACGGGAAAAAAAAGTCTCAACGGGTAAAAAGTCTCACAGGTAAAAAAAGTCTCATGGGTGAAAAAAGTCTCACGGGTAAAAGAAGTCATGGGTAAAAAGGTCTCACAGTTAAAAAAGTCTCACAGGTAAAAAAACATCTCCCGGGTAAAAAGTCTCAGAGGTAAAAAGTCCCATAGGTAAAAAATGTCTCACGGGAAAAAAAAGCCTGATGAGTCAAAAAAGTCTGACGGGTAAAGAAATCTCATGGGTAAAAACTCTAACGGGTAAAAAAGTCCTGCAGGTAAGAAGTCTCACGGGTAAAAAAAAGTCTCACGGGTAGAGAAATTCTCATGGCTAAAAAGTCTCACAGGTAAAAAAAGTCTCAGAGCTATAAAAGATTCGGGTAAAAAGTCTCACAGGTAAAAAAAGTCTCACAGATAAAAAAAGTCTCAGAGGTAAGAAAAGATTCGGGTAAGAAGTCTCACGGGTAAAAAAAAGTCTCACGGTTAGAAAAGTCTCACGGGTAAATAAAGTCTCACGGGAAAATAAAAGCCTGGCGAGTAAAAAAATCTGACGGGTAAAAAAAGTCTCAAGGGTAAAATATCTCACGGGAAAAAAAAGTCTCAACGGGTAAAAAGTCTCACAGGTAAAAAAAGTCTCATGGGTGAAAAAAGTCTCACGGGTAAAAGAAGTCATGGGTAAAAAGGTCTCACAGTTAAAAAAGTCTCACAGGTAAAAAAACATCTCCCGGGTAAAAAGTCTCAGAGGTAAAAAGTCCCATAGGTAAAAAATGTCTCACGGGAAAAAAAGCCTGATGAGTCAAAAAAGTCTGACGGGTAAAGAAATCTCATGGGTAAAAACTCTAACGGGTAAAAAAGTCCTGCAGGTAAGAAGTCTCACGGGTAAAAAAAAGTCTCACGGGTAGAGAAATTCTCATGGCTAAAAAGACTCACAGGTAAAAAAAGTCTCACAGGTAAAAGAAGTCATAGGTAAAAAGGTCTCACAGTTAAAAAAGTCTCACAGGTAAAAAAACATCTCACAGGTAAAAAGTCTCAGAGGTAAAAAGTCCCATAGGTAAAAAATGTCTCACGGGAAAAAAAGCCTGATGAGTCAAAAAAGTCTGACGGGTAAAGAAATCTCATGGGTAAAAACTCTAACGGGTAAAAAAGTCCTACAGGTAAGAAGTCTCACGGGTAAAAAAAAGTCTCACGGGTAGAGAAATTCTCATGGCTAAAAATTCTCACAGTTAAAAAAAGTCTCAGAGCTATAAAAGTTTCGGGTAAAAAGTCTCACAGGTAAAAAAAGTCTCACAGGTAAAAAAAGTCTCAGAGGTAAGAAAAGAT
>NW_024427490.1:0-19582 GCF_017639655.2 Falco naumanni
ATGCATAAGGAATGTTGAAAATAAAACTTACTGATAAAAAATTGCCCTGAGATGAGCTGGAAGCAAGTTTGGATTTTTGTTGTATTTTGGGTTTTTTGGCAAATCTTGATGCATATGAAGAATTCTTGTTCTTTTGCTGTGACCACACTACCTGATGCGCTTTGTGTTGACAAACACTTCTTTTTTGTTTTAGAGTGCTTTGAACATGCTGGCCAAGTCAACAATAAGGTCACGTGCACAAATTCTGATTAATTACATGAGTGTGTGCACAGGCATAGAAGTATTACATGTGTTTAAAAAGGATGAGGAGAGACTTACAGAAAAGCAAAATTACTCTTTCACTGCAGGTATCTCAGGATTTTTGCCCTGCTCCCCGCTCCAACTTTTCTCTCGCAGCTGTGTACCCTGCCTGACTTCTTGCCCACCCTGAACTTACTTTGTGTGGGTTGTGGCAAAGTGAGAAAGAGAAGTTGTTGACGCTGTTCAGCCTTAGCTAAAAATCGTGGCTGTGTTATCAACACTGTTTTGGGCAGAAATCTAACACACGAGCGCTTGGTGTGGCTTGCTGTGAAGAAAATAAACTGCATCCCAGCCAGACCGCAGGACACCAGGGAATCCAAAATTACAGTTCTTGACCTGTTAGGAGAGGGATGTCTCAGTATTGAAGAGAGCTAAACCCCTGGTATTAAACAGGAATGGCACAGTAACCGTATAGCTACATGTCTGTAGCTGTAAGATTTTCTGTCACTTTGTGTGAAGCTGAGAGAAAAGTTATTTCAACTATTTGCTTAATATCTTGTGGAAAAAATAGCCTTCCAGATAGACATAATTGGTAGACAATAACTGTTTCAGTCTTCAACTACATCTAACAAAGTTTGTAATGAGCTACATTTTAGTTTAGGTTCATTTCTGCAATGAAGTTTTCAAACAACAACTGTAGTAGGTTATTCAGAATCAAGTGTAAGCATTAAGTACTGAAATATATTTCTGTTTTTCTAGACCTTGCAGCAACAACCAGGAGTGAAAAGAACAAGGTACTGTAGAACTGGTTTCTTGATAAACGGTTCTCTATCAGCTTTTAATCACTTAGAGGGAACTGTGTTTACGTCGTTGTGATAAATAACTTAGTCCCAAAATAGGATTACAATCAAAGTTTGCAATTTATTAAGCAAATAGAGGCAAGCAAACAGGGCTGGGTGCACTGGGAGTCTCCGCTCCACCAAGACGCGTGCTGTACAAAGTTTATTTTTGGTTTATATATTCCTAAACCAATAACATATTCATAGCTATTTCTAAGAAAGGGTCGGTTTATGTAAATGGATCCTTGGAATAGCGTGTACTTATCGTAGGGCACATGCTCTTTCTATCTCCGAGGGTCTCTTCTTAAGCCCTGTCTGGTGGTCGGTGGATGAAGTCAGCAGTCTTCCTCGGCTCACCTTAGGATGACCCTAGATTTTACGCATGCGCCCTGTAAACTTCTCTTACTTAACACTCTATGCTGTTAGCACCTCAGCCTCTGTATCAGGTGTGTGGTAACCAGATGTCCTTTGGTAAGGTATACAGAAATTAGAGTATGTAGGCCAGGATGTTCTTTGCAGATATCAGGAAACTATATATCATTGATTCATCCTGTTTTTTCTAAGCGTGTCGTTATACAAGGGTATGTGAACAAGCAAGTTTACATTTCATCATGCAGTCCCTAGCAGTTGTTCTATATTGACATGAATCAATATGAACCACATTTCACACAGGAAAGCGCGTGTGACAGTAGGGAGAGGCGATTTAGTTGGGCAGAAGGTTTTAGCCCAGCCAGCAGGGTGTGGAGCTGGGCTCCAAAACCAGGGTAAGTGTTGTACAGGCCTCCCCTGCCGAGCGAGGCTTGTGGGAAAATGCGAAGGACTCATTACAGGTGATGGTCCCTGGTTTTTCAAGTAACAGAGTTTGAAGAACTGCAAAGCAACCACAGGTAAGGTTACCTGAGACGACCCTGAGAAGGTTCGGCTTGGTGTTTTTTGAAATAATGATGGTTAAAACACGAGGATCCAGAGTGGTAAGGAGTATAAGGCAATACTGCAGGTTTTGTTTTGATAGTAGTGGAGAAGGAGATGATTGTCAAGAGCAGCTAGAATACATCGTGGAAGCTGAGGTTAAAACACAGCACAACGTGTGGAGCACTCATTCGCCCTGTTGGTCCGAACTGGGACCTGCAAATTAACGGACCGCGAGGCAGCTTTGGACCTCGTGTATCAGAAAGGGATTATATTTGGCATTCACACATGCTGTGGCTAAGGGCAATACCACGTCTGAATGGTACAGGACTATGCAGCGGTAGCCAGAGCCCCGCCACAGATCTGGCAGTAACAGAATGAAGGAGGTAGCCCCGCAAACTCTACACAAGTTTGATCGCTAGAATCTAAGACGGGATGGGATCACATTGGCCCTCTCTATTGGTGTGGGGCCAATCCTGGGGATTGGTATTAGAAAAAAGTAACAAAAGTTAACAAGGAAGTGATTGCTCAAGATAGGGGAAAGGCTGTTGGATGTTGCTGTGGATTGCATATCATCATAGGAAGTCAAAAGGGAAGAGTAAATTGTTGCTTGTTGGGCGGTATCAGAGCAAACGATGTAGAGGGTGAGGGCAAGGGCCTGAGGATGTGGGCAGTAGCCCCGAGAGGGGTGGACCTGTGCGCCCAGTCCTTGGTGGGTCGCGTGAAAATCAGTGTGCCGTCAGTGCAAAAAGGGCATAGGCATTCTAAGAAGGACCATCTGCTTAAGGATTGGAGCCCCTCTGCCCACTTTGCCTCCCAGTAAGCCGTCGGATGAGGTGGGGGAGCGAGGAGGAGTCTCTCTCCCAGAGGAGCCATCTGGATAAAGCAGGAGGCGGGGGAAGTGAATGAAGTTGTGAGCTTTGGGTAGTTCCTGGGGCTACTTCCTCTGTTCAGAAGATTTTAGAGGGGAACTAAGCATAAGGAATAAATGCATTGCTGGTATGGCAGGGACCCATGAACCTGGCCATTTTTGTGAAACCCCCTTAGCCATGAATCTGGGAAAACAGTGGGTTACTCATCATGTTTTTATATTTGCCAAAGTTCTCCAAAAAGCATTGTGTTTGGGGAGAGATCGTACTCCAAAAAATTGGAAGCATGAATCTGATTTTAAAAACGAGGGAAATAGAAATCTTGAATTCCAGAAACTGTTTGTGTCGAGGCAGCAGCTTTGTTATTACAGGCTGTGCTTGCCTTGAAAAGAGAAAGATACTGCCCGGGGGGGTGGGCAGGTAGATGATGCTGTGATTCCTATTGTAGAGTGCCAGAGAGGTTCCTGGGAAAATCTCCACAGGTCAAAAGCCTGTAAGGATTGACTTAAAGCCTGGATCATCCCCGCTGAGAATGAGAAGCTAGGAATAGGGGTAGGGCGTAGCGCATAATTCAGAAATGTCTTGAAGCACAACCTGTTGGTGGGACTTGCGTCAAAATCCAACACCCCTGTTTTGCCAGTGAAAGAAGGTCAAGGGTCAAGATTGCCGTTTGGTGCAGGTTTAAGAGCAGTAAATCACATACCTCAAGATATTTATCCTGTAGTGTAGCACATCCATACAGATTGAAACCACCCTTACAGGGGAACAGGGATGGTGGTACGAGGTTTTGATGTGAAGGATGCCTTTTTCTGTGTTTCCTCTTGGGCACTGACAGTCAGAAGCCTTTGCGTTTTGAATGCGCAAAAACCAGAACGGGGACAAGGAAAAATGCAATACACTTGGGCGGTTATTACTTCAAGGCTTTCAAAAATATCCAACAATCTTTGGGAATCCAGTTGGCAAAGCAGTTTCGACATTTTGGAGAACAGAAAATGATCAGGGAAGAGTTCTGGTCGCAGCAGGGACTTGGGAGCTGTGTCTTTCCCTGATGATAAGCCTTCTAAATATCTTGGGAATTAGTGGATATGGAATTATCGAGGAGTCACATCCACATTTGGGGTTTGAAGTGCTGAAGGCCAGAGACAGTTGGGATCCCAACAGAAGGAGACTATTTGCTGCCTTGCGGAGCCTCAAACTCTCAAGGAACGACGAGGATTTCTCGGGGTGGTCGGATGGCGTTGGCTTTGGGGAGGCAATTGTGTTTTATTTGTGAAAGCTCAGTACGAGCTACTGAAAACCTCCTGCCATGGGTCTATTGGTGGGACAGAGGAGGGTAAAGCCACTTTCAAGTATCTGAAAAAAAGTGAGCTCTGGTGGAGGCCCCCGCGTGGGATTACCTGATGTGACAAAGACCTTTGCACTTTTTAAGCGTGAGGGAAAAGGCATTGCCTTTGGAGTTCTGGCACATTGTTTAGGGCCTCAGGGGCGGGCTGTAGCTTGCTCCTGCAAAGAGCTGGATGAGGTGAGCTCAGGATGGCCTGGATGCCTTAAAGCAGGAGAAGCACCTGTGCTACTGATGCAGGAGGCCCCTAAGTTCACCATGGAGCAGAAGGTGACCGTCCATGTACCACCCACAGTCGTCACGGCACTAGAAGATAAAGGAGGACATTGGTTGGCCCCTAGCATAATGTTAAACTAAACAAGTGTCATGTGGGGAGGCGGTCCTCCCATTTTGGGATGGGGAGGGGTCTGGTTTTTTGGGCTCCGTCTCATTGACAGTGCAGATCTGAGGGTTGCCCTGCTGCTAAGGACTTCCATCGAGGGGGAGCTTCTGCGTGACAACTGCATGAGAGTGACCTGCTGGAGGGTCCCCTTGGGGGGTCCTGATGTCCCAGGAGTGCTCTGTGGGGGGTCCTTCTGCTTCCAAGATGTCCCTAATGTCACTAGGATGTCCCTGGGAAGGTTCTAATTTCCCCGGGATTGTCCCTGGTGTCCCCACAGATGTCTCCAGGGATGTCCTAGTGTTCTCAGGTGTCCCTATAGGCATTTGGGTGTCCCAGTGTGTCTTGGGGGGGTCCTGGTGTCCCAGGGGGAGTTCCTAATGCTCCTACAGTTTCCCTGGATGCAGGTCGTGTGTTTCCAGGGGGGCCCTAAATGTTCCAGTGTTGTCACTGAGGTGGTCCTGGCATCCCCAGGCCATTCTAGATGTCCCAGTTGTGTCTCTCAATGGGTCCTTGTGTATCATAATGTGTCCCTGGTGGGGGTCATTAATGTCACAGTGGTGTCCCTGGAGGGGTCCTGATGTCCCCAGGCCATTCTAGATGTCCCAGTGGTGTCTGTCAGTGGGTGCATGTGACCTAATGTGTCCTTCTGGGGGGTCCTTAACGTTCTAGTGGTGTCCTCAGGGGAGTCCCTGATGTCCTAATGGTGTCCCTGGGGAGTTGGTGGGTGGGGGTGGGGGGGTAGTCCTGGTGTCCCAGTGTGTCCCTGGGACATTCTGGGGTGTCCCTGGGCATGTCCCTGGACACCTGTCCCTGGTGTCCCCATGGAGGCAAGTGGGTAGTCCGTTATGTCCCAGGATGGGGTTCCTGGGAAATTCATAATTTTACAGTGGTGTCCCTGGAGGGGTCCTGATGTCCTAAAAGCTATTCTAATGATGTCCAAGTGGTGTCTCCCAGTATGTCCTTGTGTCGCAAGGTATCCCCTGTGGGGGTCCTTAATGTCCTAGTGGTGTCACTGGGGCGGTCCTGGTGTCCCTGATGTCCCAGTGATGTCCCCAGGAATGTCCTTGTGTCCCCAGTATGTCCCTTGTGCGCTTCTGGTCCTGCGGGGGTCCTGGTGTCCCGGGAGGAGTCCTTAATGCCCCTACATTGTCCCTGGGGTAGGGCTTGTGTTAAAGGGGGGTCCTTAATGTCCCAGTGCTGTCCCTGGTAGGGGTCCTGGTGTCCCCAGGGAAGGTGAGGGGGTGGCCCCTGATGTCCCAGGGGGCATCCCTGGGAAATTCCTGACGTCACACTGGTGTCCCTGGAGGGGTCCAGATATTACCAGGCCATTCTATATATCGCCGTGGTGTCTCCCCGTGTGTTCTTGTGTCCCAGTGTGTCCCAGTGGGTGTCTTTAATGTCCCAGTGGCATCCCTTTGGGAGTCCTGGTGTCCCCCCGGAAGTCCCTAACATCATAATATTGTCCCTGGCCTGTGTCCTGGTGTCCCTAGTGTGTCACTGCAGAGTTCCTGTTTCCCTAGGGATGTCCTCAGTGAGCACAGCCTCTCCTGCCTGATCTCTGCCTGCCCTCACCCTTGCTGCACTCTGCGACCGAGACCTGCAGCCCGCTGAAAAGCTCACCCTCACCCAGCCCGATGGCCAAGGCCAAGAAAGGTGAAGCACTGCTGCTCCTCCTGGGGAGGATTCACAGCAGGCCTCTCTCAGGGAAGTCCCTCAGCAGCTCTCCTACTCTTGCTTCTTGGTCAACAAGGAGCGAAAGCATGCCCAGATCTAGTCTGAGAAAGCATTTGGCACGTGATAGAGTTTTGCTCTTCCCTGTGGTCAGCCTTTGTGTCATTTTCCTGGGCAGGGGGTCCTGGTCACAGGACTCAGACCTTTGCTACGTTCCAAGAGCAATTCCAAGGTGAGGAAGAGGTGTACGTGGGTCGAAGACCAGTCTCCCAGCTAGACATTGGTGAGTTAACTCTGTGGGAGCTTGCGTTCCCCACAGAGGTTATCCCTGGTGAGAAGGCAACGGACACCATCCACTTTCCCGCGCCCTGTTTGGGACTGGGTGCATGCTCTCTGCACTTCAGAAAGGGCACAGAGAAATGGGATTTCAGAATTTCCTCCAAAGTTAGGCAGACAGCTTGAGCTCCTCCCAAAATAACCACTCCCAAGAGCCGTTTCCATGAACGACCTTTTCTCTGGCATTCTGTTTCTAATTTTACATGGAAATTCAGCCCGCTCTGCCAGTGACGATGTTCCTCCTCCTTGCAGACAATGTCAAGATCGAGCCACTGAACTACAGGTGGCTATGGCGAGCCACTTCCTTCCCATGGGATGTGGTGCAGAGCTGTGTGCAAGAGACCATACTCTTGCACTCTTTCCAACTGAGGAACAGGCAGCGCCTTGCCTTCGCCTTCAAGGACATTGACATTCTGTCCTTCACCGACGATGTCTTGTGCATGCAGTTCTATCGCAACTGCGTCACAGGGCTGGAGAGCAAGGCCAGCTGGACTGCTCTGCTCAACACTGCGAGTTGATCAGGCTTTGAGGGTGATGCAGTGACTTTGGGAAGCCTTTTGAAGGGTGAGCAACCCGATGGCCATTGGCCAGCCTGCACATGGCAGGCCAGTCCGACACCTTTCCACGTGCTCACCCACACTGACTTCTCCATTGGAAAAGAAGTTTTATTCTGAGCTTCTGAGTTCTTGCCCTACAGAAAGGCTAGCAGTGTTACTGTGCAGTCTCAGTGTTTGCTGTGCAGCTTCTCCAGAGCAAAGCAAGGGCTCATGTTCACGGAGGAAGATTTGGAGAAGGGGTTTGGAGAAGTGGCTTCCTTTTGGAGCAGGAGGCAGGTCTGCTTCCTTTGGGAGCCAAGAGCAAAGTGCCTTGGAAACCTTCTAGCAGCTCTGTGTCACTTTACAGAGGCTGTGGATGCCCGGTGCAGCTGTCTCCAGTGGAGCGACCAGTACTCAAGGGATGCAGGCTGCTCCTGCCCACGCTTTCCCCAGGTGAATGCATTTTCTCTGCAGCCCTCGACTGACCGAGCGGGCGGATTCCCAGCTCCTGATCAGGGGTGCACCTTGCCGGGGCTCGGCATTGCGCGTTGAGTTTGGGAGGGGGCCTGACCTGAAGGGGCTGGTTTCTGGTTAACTTACGACAAGTTGGGGTTACACGTGTGTTCCCCTGGAGTGGCCAGGCACCATCATTGCATTTCTCATGCCCAGCCTGCCCGCCATTCCGTCAGAGAGAGCCAGATGCACACAGGGAGGGCTTTAAGCTACATCGTCTGGTGTTGGGGGAAGATTGCTAATAAAACCCATGCATGGCTGCATGGCCACGAGAAGAAGGTGTGCCATGCTTCACACAAGAGTCGTGAAGATTAGTGCTGGGAAGCTGCAGAGGGTAGGGGTCACCCTTCAAGCCTGTGCCATCATTTCCTGCCCAGGTTTCGCTTTACGGTGGTCAGCAGAGCAGTGGCCAAGGCTTTGTCCACCTGGGCCAAGAAGGCTGCAGCAAAGTCCAGGCTCAGACAAGGTATGGGAACAGGTCTCTGCTGCCCAGCTGAGGCCCTGCCCCGCGCTGGGTGACCACAGCTCTGTCAAAAGGCACTCCTCAGGGGGCTGCTCTGCAAAGTTTCTTCCTTTGCCAGGTGCAGAGGAGCATCCTGGCAAGCTGCTGCAGAGACGGATGAAGCTTTCCCTTGCTGCACTGCCAAGTCAGGGGCCAGGCACAAGACAGAAAGACTTGGGCAAGAAGACTTCTGAGAGGTGAGACCCTGGTGGGCAGGGATGCAAGGGATGCTGCACCCATGGAGGAGAGACATCCCCTCTGAACACTCCAGCTGCAGGGACGCGGCAAGGTCCCTGACACATGCCACATGGTTCTTACGTGCTTGTTTCCCCTGTTGTGGGCCCCTCACTGGGGAAGGTGGTGGATGCTGAGTGCACCCCACGTCCCTGTGGTTCCCTTAGGCAAGAGCTGAGGTGCAGTCCTCACCCATCCATCTGAGGGGGCTCAGGAAAGGCTCCCCGCTGCCAGCAGAAATGGCCCCACCTCCCGTGCTGCTTCTGCCAGCCTGGGGAGCTTTGGTACCAGGCGAAGGTGGGAGAGCAAACTGCCCCGTGCTCATGCTGACTGCTCCTGGTGCCTCTTCGCAGTGTGCTCCCCCCGTGTCCAGGCAGCTCCCCCAGGATGAAGGAGGCAGGCAAGGCAGGCAGGCAGGCAGGAGCCGGCTTCTCCAGCCAAACCCACCTCTACACTCCCATCTTCAGACGACTGCCAGAAAGCGCTGCAGGTACGTGCCTTGCTGTAGCTGCCGTGCTGCTGGGGACTCGGCAAAAGCCTCTTTGTGCAGAGAGCCAGCCTGAAAGGACCTTTGGACATGTGCTCCTTGTCAGCTGTCTGTCACCTCCTTCAGATGTTCCTTGCCCCCTGGGTTGTCACAAAACACTTTCTCCTGGCCCAGGGGCTATGGGAGATGCCCAAGTCCTTTCTCGGTTGTTCACAGTGGAGGGCTTTGGTCACAGCTGTGTTTGCCAGGAGCCTAGAATGACCCCACAGCCCCCAGTCTGTTAGGGGCAAAGCCCTGCCAACCGACCAGCTGAGGCAAGGGGCGGCAACACGGGTCAGACCCGAAGGACACCCGTTCCAGGAGCGGAGACTAATCCTGCCTTCTGCTGCCTTGCCATCTCCTCCAGGAGGTCTGGCAGCTGTCTGCAGAGTGGGAGCAAGTGAGGCCCAAGTGGCAAGAGCAGCTCGAGCAAGCAAAGGCAGAGTGGGCGGCGTGGGGAGCCTGGTCTGCAGGGAAGGACTGACAGCAACGCCAGGTACGGGCAGCGATTGACAGCGCTGAGAGCAGCAGCGACCCTCTCCTTCGGGGCACCCAGGGTGGCAGGTCTCCAGAGGTGGGGAGCAGGACAGACATCTGGCTGCAGGGCAGGGGTTTGCCTGCTCATGCGCATGAGGGAGAGACTGGCAGCAGGATGCAAGCGGCAAAATCAGCTGTGATGACGGGCATGCAGTGCTGGGTCTCCCAGCTGCCAGGTCCTGCTGCAGGCTCCTTTCAAGAGGTCCTCTGGGAAACAGCACCTGTGGATGCCGTCTGCTTTGCTGAGAGCGTCTGCTCCTTGGCAGGCACTCGGCACTGGAGGCGCTTGGACTCCCCACCCTCCAGCCCAGCCCAGGAGAGAGGTGGTCAAGGAGAGGTGGAGAAAGGCTCCAACCCCTCTCCCAGCAGAGCAGAAGACAGCAGCAACCTCTAGGCCTGGGGGAAACCTGCATGAGAGAGGAAATAGACATTTCCTCCTCCCCTTAAGCTTTGAGTGTTGTTCTGTAGAAGGAAGAGAGTTGCCTTATTGCCCCAGGATGGGGTAGGGGAGCCCAGAGGCAGCAGTGCCTGAGCCTGGGACAGGGTTCTCCAGCCTGGAGGCCAAAGCTGTTGGTGGGACTCTTCCCTCCAGCCTCCCGCCTGGACTCTGCAGGGGGCAGGGGACCCGTGCTGGGGCAGCAAACACTGCTGTAAAGCCTAAGGATGTCCCCAGGGGCTGCTCCCAGCTCTGTCTGGGAGCTGCTGCTGTCAGATTCATCCACTAGCAAGCAGTTCCTGGTCCAGGAGTGATAACTGCATGGAGGAGAACAAGTCTGGGTGTCTAATACCAAGGTCTCCAACATCAGCTGAGCAGCATTTATTTTAATGGGTTTTTTAACTCCCCAGGAGTTTCCATTGTGCCCCAAAGCCATTTTCTGTCAGAAAAGGTGCAGGCATGTGCATGAGACACAGGTGTTTCTCTGTGTTGTAACTGGGAACAAAGGCAGCTTTTCTTTTCGTTCCAGCTCGAAAGGGAGCACAGACCGTCAGCCCCAGGGAGGCAGCCCTGCTCCCTCGTCCTGGCTGTGGGTGTGAGCCCTTGCACACTCCACCTCTGGAGGAAAGGCACTGAAGAAGAGCAGCCTGTGAGGGACCTCCCAGAGCCGGCTGGGGAGAGGGCTGGTTACCCCGCGGCCCATGGCGACTGCCGGGGAGCAGCTCAGCATGGCCAGTGGCCTCTGGGCACGGGCCTGCAGGCCTCCCCTGCATTGCAGGCACCGGAGCATCCCCAGGCCTGGGCGCCCTGTGTGGGAGCCATGCCTGGGGACAAGGCCCCGGGCGGTGGCACCCAGAGCTGCTGCACGCACACAGGACTGAGCTCTGCAGAGGCTGCTGGCACCGGGGGGGATGGGGGAGGTGCGGGCTCAGGCCTGCTGGGGCCTCTGTGACGGGCAAGCAGGGGCTGCCCCACACTGGGCACAGCTGGTTCCAGCCAGTCCCAGCCAGTCCCCGCCAGGCTCCACAGCATCCACAGCCAGGCTTTGTGATGCAGGTGGCGCACCATGCCCAGAGGTCATTGTGATGCGGGTCCCCACGGTGACCCCGCAGGTATTTAAGGAGCCAGAGCCCTGGGTACCTACTCCCAGGAGAGCCACTCCCTCAGGAGGCAGCATCTCCCCTGGGTGACCATGACCGGTCATCGGCAGACGCCGCCAAAGATGCCCACAGATGAGGAGGCAAATGCCCACCCCCAGCCCAACAGCACGCTGCATCACAAGATACTGCAGTCAGGCACAGTGTCCAGGGCATGTGTGACAGGGAGATGGCTTGTACTGTCCGTGTCATCCCGCTGACATCCCCTCCATCCCCTGCCTGTGCTCTTCGTCTCCCCGTGCAAGTGGCCTCCCAGCACAGAGGTGACACACAGCCCTCCTCTGGCTGCAGGGACCATAAACCTAACCAACCCGACACATGGCACTGCATATTCTACCACTAAATCATGTCCCTAAGTGCCTGTGTTTCCTCCAGTACCCAATAACGGATGCTTAGATCTCCTTTTGCCCTTAATGTTTTCAAAGGAGGAGCCAGGGCACTCAGAACTGCAGGAGGACAAGTGGTAAGAGAAGCCTCAAGGTTAAGTCTTTTAGGTTAAGTCTTAAGGTTGAGTCTTAGTGTTAAGTCTTATCGAGTTAAGTTTTAAGGTTATGTCTTAAGGATGAGTCTTAGGGTTAAGTCTTAGGGTTAGGCCTTTAAGGTTAAGTCTAAGTTTAAGTCTAAAGGGTTAAGTCATTAGAGTGTGATTCTTAGGGTTACGTCTTATGGTTAAATCTTTAGGTTAAGTCTAAAGGTATAGTCTTCAGAGTTAAGTCTTAGGGTAATGTTTTAGTGTTAAGGCCTAGGGTTAAATCTTAGAGTTAAGACTTTAGACTAAGTTATAAGGTTAAGTCTTAAGGTTGAGTCTTAGGGCTAAGTCTCAGGGTTAAGACTTCAGGTTAAGTCTTTAGGTTAAAGTCTTAAGGTTGAGAATTACGATTAAGACTTGGGTTAAGTCTTAGAGTTATGTCTTAAGTTTAAGTCTTAAGGTTGAGTCTTAGGGTTAAGACTTTTGGTTAAGTCTTAAGGTTGAGTCTTAGTGTTAAGTCTTAGAGTTAAGTTTTAAGGTTATTTCCAAAGGTTGAGTCATAGGGGTAAGCCTTAGGGTTAAGTCTTAGGGTCAGGTCTTTAGGTTAAGTCTTAAGTCTAAAGGATTAACTCTTTAGAGTATAACTATTAGGGTTAAGTTTTAGGGTCAAGTCTTAGGGTTAAGGCGTAGGGTTAAATCTTAGAGTTAAGTCTTTAGGTTAAGTGGTAAGGTGAAGTCTTTAAGGTTGAGTCTTAGGGTTAAGTCTTAGAGTTAAGTCTTAAAGGTTAAGTCTAAAGGTTCAGTCGTAAGGTTGAGTCTTAGTGTTAAATCTAAGGGTTAAGTCTTGTAGTTAATTCTTAGGATTAAGTTTTAGTTATAAGTCTTAGGGTTAAGTATAAGGGTTAAGTCTTAGGGTTAAGTCTTCAGTTTAACTCTAAAGTGTTAAGTCTTTAGTATTCTTAGGGTTAAGTTTTAATATTGTATCTTAAGGATGAGTCATAGGGTTAAGTCTTAAGGTTAAGTCTAAAGGTATAGTCTTTAGAGTTAAGTCATAGGGATAAGTCTTAGGGTTAAGACCTAGGGTTGAATCTTAGAGTTAAGTCTTTAAGCAAAGTTATAAAGTTAAGTCTTAAGGTTGATTCCTAGGGTTAAGTCTTAGGGATAAGATTTAGGGGTAAGTGTTAGCGTTAAGTCTTTAGATTAAAATCTTAAGGTTGAGAATTACAGTAAAGACTTAGCGTTAACTCTTACAGTTATGTCTTAAGGTTGAGTTTTAGAGTTAAGTCTTAAGGTTAAGTCTTTATGTTGAGTCTTAGGGTTAAGTCTTAAGGGCAGGTCTTTAGGTTATGTCTTAAGGGTTACGTCTTTAGAGTATAATTATTAGGGTTAAGATTTAGGGTTAAGTCTTTAGGTTAAGTTATAAGATTAAGTCTTAAGGTTGAGTCTTAGGGTTAAGTCTTAGAGTTAAGTCTTAAGGTTGAGTCTTAGGGTTAGGTCTTAGGGTTAAGTCTTTATGTTAAGTTCTAAAGGTTCAGTGTTAGAGTTAAGCATTAGGGTTAAGTTATAGGGTTAAGTCTTAGGATTAAGGCCTAGGGTTAAATCTTAGAGTTAAGTCTTTAGGCTAAGTTATAAGGTTAAGTCTTAAGGCTGAGCCTTAGGGTTAACTCTCAGGGTTAGGTCTTTAGGATAAGTCTTAAGGTTAAGTCTACAGGGTTAAGTCTTTGGAGTTAAGTCTTAGGGCTAAGTCTTTAGGTTAAGTCTTAGGGTTAAGTCTAGTTTAAGTTTTAAGGTTAAGTTCTAAAGGTTCAGTGTTAGAGTTAAGCATTAGGGTTAAGTTATAGGGTTTAGTCTTAGGGTTAAGTCTTAGGGTTAAGTCTTAAGGTTAAAGTCTTAATTTTGAGTCTTAGGGTTAAGTCTTAGGGTTAAGTCTTAAGGTTAAGTCTTTAGTTTGAGTCTTAGTATTAAGTGTTAAAGTTTTAAGGTTATGTCTTAATGTTGTGTCTTAGGGCTAAGACTTAGGGTTAGGTCTTTAGGTTAAATATTAAGTTAAAGTGTAAAGGGTTAAGTCTTTAAAGTATAATTATCAGGGTTAAGTCTTACGCTTAAGTCTTAGGGTTAAGTCTCAAAGTTGAGTCTTACAGTTAAGTCTAAAGGTGCAGTCTTAGGGTTAAAGGCCTAGGGTTAAATCTTAGAGTTAAGTATTTAGGCTAAGTATAAGGTAAAGTCTTAAGGCTGAGTCTTAGGGTTAACTCTCAGGGTTAAGTCTTAAGGTTAAGACATAAAGTTGAGTCTTGGGGTTAAGTCTTAGAGTTAAGTCTTAAGGTTAAGTCTTAAGGTTGAGTATTATGGTAAAGTCTTAAGGTTAGGTCTTTAGGTTAAGTCTTAAGGTTAAGTCTACAGGGTTAAGTCTTAGTGTTAAGTCTCAAGGTTAAGTCTTAGGGTTAAGTGTTAAGGTTGAGTCTTAGGGTTATATCTTAGGGTTACGACTTAGGGATAGGTTTTAGGGTTATGTCTTTAGGCTAAGTCATAAGCTTTTAAGTTTGAGTCTTAGGGATAAGTCTTAGGGTTAAGTCTTAGGATTAAGTCTTTAGGTTAAACCTTAAGGTTGAGACTTAGGGTTAAGTCTTAGGTTTAAGTCTTTATGCTAAGTCTTAAGGTTAAGTCTAAAGGTTCAGTCTTTAGAGATAAGTCTTAGGGTTAAGTCTTAAGTTTAAGTCTTAGAGTTAATTTTTAAGTTTAAGTCTTAAGATTGAATCTTAGAGTTAACTCTGAAAGTTGGGTATTACGGTTAAGTCTTAGGGTTAAGTCTACAGATTAAGTGTTAAGGTTGGGTCTTAGGGTTAAATATTAGGGTTACGTCTTAGGGATAAGTTTAGGGTTAAGTCTTAAACTTAAGTGTTAAGGTTGAGTCTTAGGGTTAAGTCTTAAAGAGTTAAGTCTCAAGGTTAATTCTTAAGGTTGAGTCTTAGAGTTAACTTTTAAGGTTGTATCTTAATATTGAGTCTTATGATTAAGTCTTTAATGTTAACTCTCAAGGTACAGTCTTTAGAGATAAGTCTTAAGATTAAACCTTTAGGTTAGTTCTTAAGGAGAAGTCTAAGGGTTAGTTCTTTAGGTTAAGTCTAAAGGTTAGAGTCTTAAGGTTAAGTGTCTAAGGTTGAGTCTTATGATAAAGTCTTTGGGTTAAGTCTGAGGACTTAACCTTAACACTTAACCCTAAGGACTTAACCCTAAGACTGAACACTAAGACTCAACCTTAATACTTAACACTAAGACTTGACTCTCAGACTCAAGCTTAAGTCTTAACCATAAGACTTAACACTAAGACCCTATAGATTTAAACCTACAACATATCCCTAAGTCTTAACACTACGACTTAAAACTAAGTCTTAACCATAAGGCTTAACCCTAAGAAATAACACTAATACTTAACCCTAAGAATTAACCCTAAGTCTTAACTTTAAGATGTAAGCCTAAGACTTAATGCTAAGACCTAACCCTAAGACTCAACCTTGAGACTTAACCCTAAAACTTAACCCTAAGACCTAAATCTAAGACTTAAAGCTGGCTTAACACTAAGACCAAACCCTAAGAAATTACCCTAAGAATTAAGCCTAATACTTAACCCTAGAACATAATTCTAAGACTTATCCTTCAGAACTAACCCTAAGACTTAACCCTAAGACTTAACCCTAAGACTCAACCTTAAGACTTAACCTAAAGACTTAACCCTAAGACTTAACCATAAAACATAACCCTAAGATTTAACCCTAAAGACTTGACTTAACCCTAAGACTTATCCCTAAGACTTAACCATAACAGTTAACCCTAAGACTCAAATTAAAACTTAACCCAATAACCCTAAGACTTAACCCTCAGACTTAACAATGACTTAACTCTAAGACTGAACCATAAGACTCAACCTTAAGAATTAACCTTAAGATTTAACTATAGGACTTAACCCTAAGACATAACCCTAAGACTCAACCTTAAGACTTAACCCTAAGTCTTAACCTAAAGACCTATACCTAAGACTTATCTGCAAAACTCAACCTTAAGACTTAACCCTAAGACTAAACCTTGATACTTAACCCTAAGTCTTAACCTAAAGACCTATCCCTAAGACTTAACTGTAAGACTCAACTTTAAGACTTCACCTTAAGACTTAATCCTAAGACTTAAACTAAGACTTATCCCCACGACTTAATTCTAAAGACTCAACCTTAAAACTCAACCTTAGGGCTTAGCCTAAAGACTTAACCCTAAGACTCAACATTACGACATAACCCTAAGACTTAAGCCTAAGCCTCAACCTTAACACTTAAACTTAAGAATTAAGCTAAGGACTTTAACAATAAGACTTAAATATAATGCTTAACCCTAAGGCTCAAGCTTAAGACTTAACTCTAAGACTCAACCTTCAGACTTAACCTTGAGATTTACCTAAAGACTTAACCCTAAAAATTAACCCTAAGGACTTAACCATAACACTCAACCTTCAGTCTTAACCATAAGACTTAACCTTAAGACTCAACCTTAAACTTAACCATAGCACTCAACCTTAAGCCTTAACCTTAAGACTTAACTCTAAGGCTTAAAACTTAGAGTCAACCTTAAGTCTTAACCTTAAGATTTGACCTTAAGACTTAACCCTAAGGCTCAAGCTTAAGACTTAACATTAAGACTCAACCTTAAGATTTAACCCTAAGACTTAACTCTAAGACTGAAGCTTAAGACTTACCCTAAGACATAACATCTAGACATAACCATTAGTCTTAAGCTAAAGACCTAACCCTAAGACTTGACCCTAGGACTTAAAACCCTAAGGCTCAACCTTAATCCTTAACCTATAAGAATTAACTATATGATTTAACACAAAGACTTTACTCTAAGACTGAACCTTAAACCTAACCTTAATACCTAGCTCTAAGACTTAACCATAAGACTTATTCCTAAAACTCTAAGCCTAACACTCAACATTTGGACTTAACCTAAAGACCTAACCTTGAGACTCAACCCTAAAACTTAACCTAAGACTTAATCCAAAAACTTAACAGTAATACATAACCCGAAGACTTAACCCTAAGACATAACCATAAGTCTTAAGACTGAACCTTAAAACTTAACCTTAGGACTTAACCTAAAGTCTTAACCCTAAGACTTAACCCTAAGACTCAACCTTAAGACTTAACCTTAAGACTTTACCTAAAGACTTAACCCTAATACTTTACTGTAAGACCTATCTCTATAGATTTAACCCAAAGCCTTAACTCTAAGACTCAGACTTGAGACTTAACCCATAGACTGAACCTTAAGACTTAACCTAAAGACTTGACCCTAAGACATAACCCTAAGACTTAACATCTAGACTTAACCATTATTTTAAGGTAAGGTCCTAACCCTAAGACTTAACCCAAAGTTTAACCACAAGACTTAACCTTAAGACTTAACCTTAAGACTTACTCTAATTCTTAAACCATACACTTAACCTTAAGGCTTGACGCTAAGACTTAACACTGAGACTTAAGCCTAAGATTCAACTTCAAGACTTATCCCTAAGACTTAACCCTAAGGCTCAAGCTTAAGACTTAACCCTAAGACTCAAGCTTAAGACTTAACTCTAAGACTCAGCCTGAAAAATTAACCTTAAAACTTAACTCTAAGACTTAATCCTAAGGCTAAAACTTTTAACCTAACCTTAATACTTACCCTAAAACTTAATCCTAGGACTTTAACCCTGAGACTGAACGATAAGACTTAACTGTAAGACAAAACATGGAAGCTTAACCCTTTCTTAACCTTAAGACTTAACCCTAACACTCAACTTTAACCCTTAACCCTAAGATTTATCTCTAAGTCTTAACCCTAAGACTCAACTTTAAGACTTAACCTTAAGACTCAACATTTAGACTTAACCTTAATACTTAAATGCAAAACTTAACCATAAGAATTAACCCTGATACTTAACCTTAAGAATTAACCCTAAAACTTAACATTAAGGCTTTAAGCAAAGTCTTAAACTAAAGGCCTAACCCTAGCGACGTAACCTTAAGACTCAACCTCATTACTTAACCTTAAATCTTATCTCTAAGATTTAATGCTAAGACTTAAATATAAGACTTAACCTGAAGACTTTAAGACTTAACCCTATGACTTATCCCAAAGTTTTAACCCTGACTCAACCTTTAGACTTAACCTTAAGACTGAACCTAAAGACTTAACCCTAAGACTTATCCCTAAGACTTCACAGTAAGACTCAAACTTAAGACTTAACCTTTAGACTTAACTTGAAGATTTAACCTTAAGTCATAACCTTAAGACTTACACCTAAGACTTAACGCTAAGACTTAACCCTAAGGCTTAACTCTGACAGTTAGACTCAACCGTAAGACTTAACCCTAAAACATAATCCTAAGACTTAACTCTAAGACTTAACCCTAAGTCTTACCCCTAAGACTTAACCCAGACAGTTAACCCTATAGAATCAACCGTAAGACTTAACCCTAAGACTTAACTCTATAGACTGAACTTTAAGTCTTACCCCTAGGACTCAACCTTAAGAATTAACCTTAACCCTAAGATTTAAAACTAATTCTAACCCTAAGACTCAACCTTAAAAGACTCAACCTTAAGACTTAACCCTAAGACTCAACCTTATGAATTAACCTCTAGACTTAACTCTAAGTCTTAATCTAAAGACCTATCCCTAAGACTTAACTGTAAGACTCCACCTTAAGACATAACCCTAAGACTTAATGCTAAGACTCAACCATAAGAGTTAACCTTAAGATTTAACCTAAAGACTTAATGCTAAAACTTAACCCTAGGATTTAACCTTAAAGACTTGACCCTAAGACTTAAACCTAAGACTTAACATTGAGACATAACCATTAGCCTTAAACTACAGACATAACCGTAAGACTTAACTCTAAGACTGAACCTTAAAACTTAACATTAGGACTTAACCTAAAGACTTAACCCTAATATTTTACCTTAAGTCTTAACTCTAAGACTTAACATTAAGACTTAACCCTAAAAACATAACACTAAGACTTAACTCTAAGACTTAACCTGAAGACTCAACCTTTAGACTTAACTTTAATACTTAACCTAAAGACTTAACCCTACGACTTAACCTTAAGAATTTACTCTAAGACTCAACCCTAAGACTTATCCCAAAGACTTAACCATAAGACTCAACTTTAGACTCAACCTTAAGACTGAACCTATGGACTTAACCCTAAAACTTACACCTAAGACTTAAACCTGACAGTTAACCCTAAGACTGAACCTTAATTCTTAACCCTAAGACTCAACCTTAAGACTTAACCTTAACACTTTACCCTAAGACTTGATACTTAACCATCTTGATACTTAAACCTAAGTCTTAACCCAAATACTTAACCCTAAGACTCGACCCTAAGGGTTATCATTGAGACTTAACCTAAAGACTTACCCCTAGTTATTTAACCCTAAGACTTATCCCTGATCCTTAACACTAAGACTTAACTCTAAGGCTCAACCTTAAGGCTTAATCCTAAGGCTCAACCTTAAGACTTAAACTAAGGACTTAACCCTAAAGACTCAACTCTAAGATTTAACATTGAGACTTAATCTAAAGACTTAATTGTAGAGACTTAACGCTAAGACTTATCCCTAAGGCTTAACCCTAAGACTTTAAGGCTCATCCTTAAGACTTAACCCTAAGACTCAACCTTATGACTTGACCTTAAGACTTAACCTAAAGACTTGACCCTAAGACTTAACCTTTAGACGTAACCATTAGTCTTAACCTAAAGACCTAACCCTAAGAATTGACCCTAGGACTTAACCTTAAAGCTCAACCTTAAGCCTTAACCTATAAGAATTAACTATAAGACTTAACCCAAAGACTTAACTCTAAGACTGAACCTTAAACCTAACCTTAATACTTAGCTCTAAGACTTAACCATAAGACTTATTCCTAAAACTCTTAAGTGACGTACGGATTAGACTCTATAACTCGAAAGTTATAAAGTAGGTATGTTTATTGCTCGCAGATGCACGGGGGATCGCTCCACCACAAGCGTGCATACCCGAAGTGA
>NW_024427491.1:0-19490 GCF_017639655.2 Falco naumanni
GGGCGGGGGCGGGGCTAAGGCTCTGGAGTGGGGGGCTGCTAGGGGTGACCCCCAGAAGTTTGAACAGGGCGTGTCCCACCACGGGGTCAGCACTGGGTGGAGCCTAAAGGGGGCGTGGCCGGGGGAGGGGCCTTCCTGCTGGGCTGAAGGGGGATGAATGGGGCTGGGGGGTGTGTCCCGCGGCCGAGGGGGCGTGTCCCTGCTGACCCCCCCCCCCAGTTCCGCTACAAGACGCGGGTGTACAAGCAGACCAACCTGGATGAGAAGCAGCTGGCTAAGCTGCACACCAAGGTAGGACCGCCGGCCACGCCCCCGGCCACGCCCCCCTCCCGCCACGGCCACGCCCCACCCCCACACCCTCCCTCCCCAGCCACGCCACGCCCCCCGGACACGCCCCCTGTTGACATGGTCACGCCCTCTCTGGCCACGCCCACCCACTGTGTGTCCTCGTGTGTCTCTGTGTGTCTCGGTGACCCCCCCGTGTCCCCCCACCCCACGGGTGTCAGTGTCCCCTCATGTGTGTCCCCCATGTCCTCCTCCCCCTCCCATGTTCGTGTCCCCCCCCGTGTCCCTCTGCCCCCCATGTCCATGTCCCCCCATGCCCACGCCCTCCGTGTCCGTGTCCCCCCACCCTACCCTGCTCCCCTCCCCCCCTGCCCCCCCAGTGGCCCCTTATGCCCCCTGCCCCCCCTGCCCTGCCCCACTGCCCCCCCGCCCCTCCCTGTGCCCCCAGTGCCCCACCCCCCCCGCCCCCCCCTGACCCCCCCGCCCCCCCAGACGGGGCTGCGGAAGTTTCTGGACTACGTGCAGCACGGCTCGGCTGAGAAGGTGGCGCGGCTGCTCGACCGCGGCCTCGACCCCAACTACCACGACTCCGACTCGGGGGGTGAGACCCCCGACCCCCGCGTCCCTCCCGACCCCTGGGGACACCCTAGGGTGGCCCTGGGACCCTGGGGACCCCCACAACCCCTGGGGACACCCCTGATGGGCTTGTCCCCACAGCCCCCCAGTATCCCCGTGTCCCCAAAGCCCCCCATGTCCCCACAGCCCCTCATAGCCCCCCAGTATCCCCATGGCCCCATAGACTTTCATGTCCCCTTAGCCCCCCATGCCCCCCAATGTCCCCATGTCCCCATAGCCCCCCATGCCGCCCAATGTACCCATAGACCCTCATGTCCCCATAACCCCCCATGCCTCCCAATGTCCCCATGTCCCCATAGCCTCCCATGTCTCCATATCCCCACAGCCCCCCATGCCCCCATAGCTGCCATGGGTGCAGGGGGTGACAGGGTGGCCCCCATATCCCCTTAGCCCCCCATGTCCCCATAGCTCCCCAGTGTCCCCATGTACCCATAGCACCCCAGTGTCCCTACAGCCCCCCATGTCCCCATAGTCCCCCATGCCCCCATAACTGCCATGGGTGCAGGGGGTGACAGGGTGCCCCCCACACCCCAGAGACCTCTATCTCCCCATAGCTACCCAATGTCCCCATGTCCCCATAGCCCCTCAGTATCCCCTTGTCCCCATAGCCCCCCAGTGTCCCCATGTCCCCATAGCCCCCCATGTCCCTGTAGCTGCCATGGGTGTGGGGGGTGACGGGGTGCCCCCCGCCCCCCAGAGACCTCTATCTCCCCATAGCTACCCAGTGTCCCCATGTCCCCATAGCCCCCCAGTATCCCCTTGTCCCCATAGCCCCCCATGTCCCTGTAGCTGCCATGGGTGCGGGGGGTGACGGGGTGCCCCCCGCCCCCCAGAGACCCCCCTGACGCTGGCAGCGCAGCGGGAGGGGCCGGGGGAGGTGGAGATCATCCGGCTGCTCTGCCTGGGGGGGGGCCCACCTCGACTTCCGCGCCCGTGATGGGGCCACCGCACTGCACCGCGCCGTCTGCACCCGCCGCTACCCTGCCCTGCTGGTAGGCACCCGTGGGTGGGCACCCACGGGGGGCACGGCCGGGCATGGGTACCCAGGGGGTGCCCATGGGTGGGAGGGGGCTCATACAGGGGGGGCATGGGCTGACAGGGGCACCCACGGGTGGGTATGGGCACCCACGAGTGGGAGAGGGCACCCATGGGTGGGCATGGCTGAGCACGGGTACCCGGGGTGAGGGGGGGGTGGCTCACATGGGGGACAGGGGACTGGCAGGGGCACCCGTGAGTGGGTATGGGTGGGCATGGGTACCTGGGGAGGGGCGCCCATGGCGGGGGGGGGGGGAGGGGGCTGGCAGGGGCACCCATGGGTGGGCATGTGCATTGGGTGCTGTGGGTGCCATGGGTGCTGGGCGCTGGGTGCTGGATGCTGGGCACCAGCTGCCATGGGTGCTGGGTGCCGGGTGCCATGGGTGCTGGGTGCCCAGTGCAATGGGTGCTGGGTGCCATGGGTGCAACAGGTGCCATGGGTGCTGGGTGCCATGCGTGCTGGGTGCCCAGTGCAATGGGTGCTGGGTGCCATGGGTGCAACAGGTGCCATGGGTGCTGGGTGCCATGCGTGCTGGGTGCCCAGTGCAATGGGTGCTGGGTGCCGGGTGCAATGGGTGCCATGAGTGCCGAGTGCCATGGGTGTTGGACACTGGGTGCCATGGGTGCTGGGTGCCATGGGTGTTGGATGCCGGGTGCCATGGGTGCTGGGTGCTGGGTGCCATGGGTGTTGGACACTGGGTGCCATGGGTGCTGGGTGCCATGGGTGTTGGACGCCAGGTGCCATGGGTGCTGGGTGCTGGGCACTGGGTGCTGTGCATGCCTGGGTGCCGTGGGTGCAATGTGTGCCATGGGTACAGTGGGTGCCGTGGGTGCGTGGTGCCGTGGGTGCGGGGTGCTGAGCGCCGCCCGCAGGCACTGCTGGACCTGGGGGGCTCCCCCAACTACAAGGACCGCCGGGGGCTGACCCCCCTGTACCACACGGCCATGGTGGGGGGCGACCCCCGGTGCTGCGAGCTGCTGCTCTACAACCGCGCCCACATCGGCACCGTCGATGAGAACGGCTGGCAGGAGATCCACCAGGTCACCCGCCACCCTGCCACCTTGCCACCACCGCCCCGTGTCCCCACGGCCCCACCACCCCGTGTCCCCATGGCCTCACAGCCCCATATCTCCATGTCCTCATGTTCCCATGTCTCCACCACTCCGTGTCCCCGTGTCCCCACGGCCCCATATCTCCATGTCCCCACATCCCTGTGTCCCCACGTCTCCATGTCCCCACCACTCTGTCTCCCTGTGTCCCTGTGTCCTCATGACCCTGTGGCCACCCCACCACATGTCCCCATGACCCCACTACTCTGTGTCCCTGGGTCAGCCCGTGTCACCCTCCCTGTCCCTGTCCCCAGGTGTGCCATGTCACCCTCCCCATCCCTGTCCCCAGGCATGCCAGCCCGTGTCACCCTCCCTGTCCCTGTCCCCAGACGTGCCAGCCCGTGTCATCCTCCCTGTCCCTGTCCCCAGGTGTGCCATGTCACCCTCCCTGTCCCCAGACGTGCCAGCCCGTGTCACCCTCCCTGTCCCTGTCCCCAGGTGTGCCATGTCACCCTCCCTGTCCCTGTCCCCAGGCATGCCAGCCCGTGTCACCCTCCCCATCCCTGTCCCCAGGCGTGCCAGCCCGTGTCACCATCCCCGTCCCTGTCCCCAAGTGTGCCAGCCCGTGTCACCCTCCCTGTCCCTGTCCCCAGGTGTGCCATGTCACCCTCCCTGTCCCTGTCCTCAGGCATGCCAGCCCGTGTCACCCTCCCCATCCCTGTCCCCAGGCATGCCAGCCCGTGTCACCATGCCTGTCCCCAGGCATGCCAGCCCGTGTCACCCTCCCTGTCCCTGTCCCCAGGCGTGCCAGCCCGTGTCACCATCCCTGTCCCTGTCCCCAGGCGTGCCAGCACGGGCACTCACAGCACCTGGAGCATTTGCTGTTCTACGGGGCGGAGGCGGCGGCGCAGAACGCATCGGGCAACACAGCGCTGCACATCTGTGCGCTGTACAACAAGGTGGGGACGTGGGGACATTGGGATGGGGGACATTTGGACAGGGGGACGTGGGAACATCGACATGGGGACATGGATGCAGGGACATTGGGAGATGAGGACATTGGGACGTGCGGACATTGGGACGTGGGGACATGGATGTGGGAGCATTGGGACATGGGGACAAGGGGACGTGGGGACATTGGGACAGGGGGACATGGATGTGAGGACATCGGGACAGGGGGACACAGATGTGGGGACAGGGGCTGCACATCTGTGCCCTCTGCAAGCTGGGGGCAGGGAGACCCATCTGGGGACATGGGGACAGGGGCCGGGGGGCTGGGGGGGGGGGCGGGGGTCCATAGAGGTGGCTGGGGGGCCGGGGGGACCATGGGGAGGTCAGGGTGGCCAGGGGTCCATGGGGGGGGCGGGGGGGCCATGGGGGGGGCGGTGGCAGGGGGCCATGAGGGGGGCTGGGGGGCCATGGGGGGCGGCTGGGGAGGCGCTGGGGGGCGCGCTGGGGGGCGGGGCAGGGGTCCCACGGTCGGTGCCCCCCTAGGAGAGCTGCGCCCGCATCCTGCTGTACCGGGGGGGCCAACAAGGAGGTGAAGAACAACAGCGGGCAGACGCCCTTCCAGGTGGGGGGGGGACACCTGGGGAGGGCAGGGGGGCAGGGGGCGGGGGGGGTGGCAGACACCTTTCCGGGGGGGGGGGCACTGGAGAGGGGGTACATGGGGTGAGGGGCACCTGGGGAGGGGGGCACCTGAGGGTGGCATGGGGACAGGGGGGGGCATGGGGGGGCAGATGCCCTTCCAGGCGGGGGGGGGGGGTGGGGGGGGGTGGGGCGTGGGGACAGGGGGACGGGGGGAGGCACACACACCGTGGGGACCCCCTGAGTCAGTGTCCCTGCCGCCCCCCTGCCCCCCCCAGGTCGCCGTCATCGCCGGGAACTTTGAGCTGGGGGAGCTGATCAAGAACCACCGGGACTCAGATGTGGGTGAGTGGGGGGCTGGGGGGCGGTCTGGGGGCGGGGAGGGGTGGGGGGGGCACGAGGGGGACTGGGGGGGTCATGGGGTCACGGGTATTCTCACCATGCGATGGCAGGAGGGCCCCCTGCCCCCCCCACAGCCCTCCCTGGCCCCCCGTGCCCCCCCCCATAGTGCCCTTCCAGGAGAGCCCCCCATCACAGAGGGGGGGGTGGGTGCCCCCCCTTATGCCCCCAGCCCCCCCCGACCCCCCCCCCAGTGTCCTTCCAGGAGATCCCTCAGTCACAGAAGGGTGGGTGGGTGCCCCTGCCCCGCAGCCCCCTTCCCCCATGCCCCCCAGCCTCCAGACCCTCAGCCCCCTGCCCAGTGCCCCCAGCCCCCCCCCGACGCCCCCCCAGTGCCCTTCCAGGAGAGCCCCCAGTCACAGAAGGGTGGGTGGGTGCCCCCCTCCAGTGCCCCTCAGCCCCCCGCCCAGTGCCCCCAGCCCCCACCCCCCGTAGTGCCCTTCCGGGAGAGCCCCCAGGTCACAGAGGGGTGGGTGGGCACCCCCCTGAGCCCCCCCGCCCCCCAGCCCCCCCCTGACCCCCCCCCAGTGCCGTTCCAGGAGAGCCCCCAGTTTGCGGGGCGGCGGCGGGAGGGGGTGCGGGGACTCCCCCTGCCCCCCCAGCGCCTGCTGCGCGCCAACAGCGACACGGGGGCCGCCCTGCCCGAGTGGGTGCTGCGGGGCCCCCCCGGCGCCCCCCCTGCCCCCCGCCCCCCCTCGGGCACCCTGCGCAGCGCCAGCAGCCCCCGCGGCGCCCGCGCCCGCTCCCCCTCCCGCGGGCGGCACCCCGAGGAGCCCCGACGGCAGCCCCGCGGCAGGCCCAGGTACGGGGGTCCCGGGGGGCTTGGGGGGGCTGGGGGGGGGCTAGGGGGGCTGGGGTCCCATGGGTGGGGGGGGGGCTGGGGGGGTCCCGGGAAGGGTGGGGCTGGGCGGGGCTGCGGACCCATGGAGGGGGGGGGAGGCTGGGGTCCTATCGGTGGGGGGCTGGAAGGGGACTGGGGGGGGCTAGGGGGGCTGGGGGTCCATGGGTGGGGGACTGGGGGGGTCCCGGGGAGGGGGGGCTGGGGACCCATGGGGGGGGGGGGGGCTGGGGGCTGGGGGGAGCTGGGGTCCCGGGGAGGGGGGGGGGCTAGGGGGGGCTGGGGAGCCATGGGGGCGGGGGGGCTTGGGTCCTATCGGTGGGGGGCTGGAAGGGGACTGGGGGGGCTAGGGGGGCTGGGGGTCCATGAGTGGGGGGCTGGGGTCCCGTGGGTGGGTGGCTGGGGGCTGGGGGGGGGCTGGGGACCCATGGGAGGGGGCTGGGGTCCCATGGCGGGGGGCTGGGGCTGGGAGGGGCTAGGTGGGCTGGGGGTCCGTGGGTGGGGGGGTCGGGGGCTGGGGTGGGCTAGGGTGCTGGGCACCCGGGGGGAGGGGGCTGGGTGGGGGCCGGGAGCTGGGAGGGTGCTGGGGCGCTGTGGGTGCGGGGGTCCCCGCGGTGGGTTGGGGGGGGTGTGTGTGTGTGTGTACCGGTGCGCTGTGGGTGGCCGCGGTGAGGGGGTCCCTGGGTCCCCCGGGTGCCAGGGGTCCCCTCCCCCCCCCCAGCTCCAGCGGGGTGCCGCGGGAGGCGGGGGGCACGCTGGGCCCCCGCGGGGTGAAGCGCAAGCTGTACTCGGCCGTGCCCGGCCGCACCTTCCTGGCCGTGAAGCCCTACCAGGCGCAGGGCGAGGGCGAGCTGTCCCCTCAGCAAGGGCGAGCGCATCAAGGGTGGGTGCGGGGGGGGCGGGGGGCGGGGGGGGGCGGGGACCCGGGGGACGGGGGGGGGGCGGGGAGGGGGTGGGGGGGCGAGGAGGGGGGGAGGGGGCCCGGGGGAGGGGGCCCGGGGGAGGGGGATGCCCAAGGACTGGGGTGCTGGGTGCCCAGGGGGTGGAGGGGCGGGGATGGGGTGGGGGGGGCGGGGGGAGGGCAGGGAGCGAGGGGGGGCCGGGGGTGGGGTACCCAGGGGGGTGGGGTACCCAGGGGGGTGGGGGGGGCCCAGGGAGTGGGGGGGAGCCCAAGGGGTGGAGGGGCGGGGGGCTGAGGGGGCGGGGGTCCTGGGTGCCCAGGGGGCGGGGGGCAGAGATGGGGCGGGGGTGGCCCCGGGGACTGGGGTGCTGGGTGCCCAAGGGGGGAGGGGAGGGGGCTCAGGGGGTGGGGTACCCAGGGGGCAGGGGGCAGGGGAGGCCCAGGGGCGGGGGGTCCTGGGTGCCCGGGGGGGGGGGTCTGTGGGTGCTGGGTGCCCGGGGAGTCCCCAGTGGGTGGGATTCGGGGTGCCCCCCCCCCCCCTCCGCGTTTGGGGCTGCGCGGGACCCCCCGAGCAATGCTCAGGGGTGGGGGGTACCTAAGGGTGGGTTTGGGGGGGCCATGGGGCAGAGCGCCCCCCCACCCATCCCCCACCCCCCCCCCCCAGTGCTGAGCGTGGGCGAGGGGGGCTTCTGGGAGGGCCAAGCCCGGGGCCGCATCGGCTGGTTCCCCTCCGACTGCGTCGAGGAGGTGCCCGCCCGGACCCCCGAGGGGAAGACAGGTACAGGGCGGGGGGGGGGCGACCCCCAACCTGCCCCACGTCTGACCCCCAAGTGGGACCCCCCACACACACAGCCCCAGTGAGGCAGGGGGGGGACGATGGGGGGACAAGAATGGGAGCCCCTCGAATGGGACCCCTCAGCAGGAGCCGTAAATGGGAGCCCCCAAGTGGGACCCCCCCCCCAATGTGGACCCCCAGCCTGCCCCCGGACCCCCAAGTGGGACCCCGCCCCAATGTGGACTCCCAGCCTGCCCCCCAGACCCCCAAGTGGGACCCCCCCCCCAATGTGGACCCCCAGCCTGCCCCCAGACCCCCAAGTGGGACCCCCCTACAATATGGATCCCCAGCCTGCCCCCCAGACCCCCAAGTGGGACCCCCCCCAATGTGGACCCCCAGCCTGCCCCCCAGACCCCCAAGTGGGCCCCCCAGCCCTGGGGAGCCCCAAAACTTGGAGCCCCCCATCCCCCTCCCCAAGTAGGACCCCCCCCAGTGAGACTCCCAGACCCCCAAGTGGGACCTACATCCTGGGGAAGGGGGAAGGGGAGAGGGGAAGGGGAGGGGGGAAGGGGAGGGGGGAAGGGGAGGGAGTCCCCAACCCCGCAGTGGGTCCCCCTGAAGCCCCAGCCCCCCTGCCCCCCCCCGGCCCCCCGGGACCCCCGTGTCGGTGCCCCCAGAGAGCCGCAGTGACAAGGCCAAGCGCCTCTTCCGCCACTACACCGTCGGCTCCTACGACAGCTTCGACGCCCCCAGGTGAGACCCCAGACCCCCCCCCCCACCGTCCCAGACCCCCCCATGCCCCCCCAAACCTCCCCACACACCCCCCAGACCCCCCCCCCGAAACCCTCAACACACCCAATTTCCCCAGACTCCCCAAACCTCCCCAGAGCCCCCAAACCTCCCCACCCCCAACCCCCCCACCCCCCCAGGTCCCCCCCCAGGTCCCCCCAGAACCCCCTCTGAACCCCCTACCCCCCCCCAAATCTCCCCAATCCCCCCCAGACCCCCAAACCTCTCCCACTCCCCTCAACCCCCCAAAAAAGGACCCCCCCCAAACTCCCTCAGACCCCCCCAGTTTCCTCCCCACAATTCAGGACCTCCCCCCCAAATCCCTCCCCCTCTAAACCCAAATTCCCCCCCCTCCCCAAATCCCCCCCATTCCCCCCAAACCCAAATCTCCCAGATCCCCCCCAATTTCCCCCCAAATTGCCCCAATCCCCCCAAATTTCCCCCCAACCCAAATCCCCCCAGTTTCCCCCCCAAATCCCCCCCCAAACCCAAATGCCCCCCAATTTCCCCCCCAAATCCCCCCCAATTCCTCCCCAAACCCAAATCCCCCCCAATTTCCCCCCAAATCCCCTTAAATTCCCCCCACCCCCCCTGCTTCAAGGTCCCCTCCCCCCCCCCCGGCCTGGGTCCCCCCCAGCTGTGGGGGAGGGGCCCCCCGGGACCTGGCCCGGTTCAGCCCGTCCTTGCACACGCGTGTGCGTGTCCCCCCCCCACTCGTGTCCCCTCCCCCACCCATGTCCTCCCCCCCCCCCGCCCCGACCCACTTAGCAGCTTCGGGGCACGGCGGCGGCTTCGGGGCACTGGGGGGGCTGGGGGCACCCATGGGTGCTGCGGGACCCCCCAGCCGGCGCCATGGGGCCGGAGGATGTGGGGTGAGTCGGGGAGGGGGGGCCAGTTGGGGAGCTGGGGGCAGCTATGGGGCTGGGGAGGGGGCTGTGGGGCAGCTGTGGGGCTTGGGGGGGCAGTTGCTTGGGGGGGTGGGGGGCAGCTGTGGGGCTGGGGGGGGGCATTTTTCTGGCCCCGTGCAAGGCCCGCCCCCCCCGGGGGTCCCTGGACTGGTGGGGGGGGCACTGGGGTGCCGTAGTGGTGCCGTACTGGTGGTTCTGCTGTACTGGGAGCTGTACTGGTGCCATACCGGTCGGTTTGCTATACTGGGAGCTGTACTGGTGCTGTACTGGGAGCTGTACTGGTGCCATACCGGTGGGTTTGCTATACTGGGAGCTGTACTGGGAGCTGTACTGGTGCCATACCGGTCGGTTTGCTATACTGGGAGCTGTACTGGTGCTGTACTGGGAGCTGTACTGGTGCCATACTGGTGGGTTTGCTATAGTGGCAGCTGTACTGGTGCCATACTGGTGGTTCTGCTGTACTGGGAACTGTACTGGTGCCGTACTGGTGGTTTTGCTGTACTGGGAGCTGTGCTGGTGCTGTACTGGTGCTGTACTGGTGCTTTACTGGTGCTGTACTGATGGTTCTCCTGTACTGGGAGCTGGATTGGGAGCTGTACTGGGTGCTATAGGGGTGCTCTGGTGGTGCTGGTGCTTTACTGGGAGATGTACTGGTGCTGTACTGGGAATTGTGCTGGTGCTGTACTGGGTGCTGTTGGCATGCTGTGCTGGTGTCATACTGGAGTTCTACTGGTGCTGTACAGGGAGTTGTGCTGGTTTTGTGCTGGTGCTGTACTGGTGTCATACTGGTGTCATACCAGAGCTGTGCCGGAGCCGTATTGGTGCTGTACTGGTGCAGTGCAGTTGCTGGAGCCGTACTGGTGCTGTACTGGTTCTGTGCTGGAGCTGTACTGGTGCTGTACTGGTGCCGTGCTGGAGCTGTACTGTTTCTCTGCTGGTTCTGTGCTGGTGCCGTACTGGTGCCGTGCTGGTTCTGTGCTGGTGCCATACTGGTGCTGCACTGGTTCTGTGCCGGTGTTGTACTGGTTCTGTACTGGTTGTGTGCTGGAGCTGTGCTGGTTCTGTGCTGGTGCCGTACTGGCTTTGTGCTGGAGCTATACTGGTGCTGTACTGGTTCTGTGCTGGTTTTGTGCTGGTGCTGTACTGTTTCTGTGCTGGTTCTGTATCAGTTCTGTGCTGGAGCCGTACTGGTGCTGTACCAGAGCCATACTGGTGCCGTACTGGTGCTGTGCTGGTGTGGTACTGGTTCTGTACCGGTTCTGTGCTGGTGCCGTACTGGTTCTGTGCCGGTGCCATACTGGTGCTGTACTGGTTCTGTACCGGTTCTGTGCTGGTGCCGTACTGGTTCTGTGCCGGTGCCATACTGGTGCTGTACTGGTTCTGTACCGGTTCTGTGCTGGTGCCGTACTGGTTCTGTGCCGGAGCTGTACCAGTGCCATACTGGTAGCGGGAGCCGCTGCACCGAGCCGTACCGGCCGCCGTAGCTGCGGGGCTGTGACCGGGGCCGTGACCGGGGCCGTACTGGTGCCGTACTGGTGCCGTACTGGTGCAGCAGCGGCGGGGTGCGGGGCCTGGGCCGCGGCACCGGGGCCGGTGACATTGACGCTGGGGCTGGAACCGGTGACGGGGCCGTAACCGGTGCTGGGGACACTGGTGGTGCTGGGGCTGATACTGGGGATGCTGGGGGGGGCCGTCACCGGTGCTGGTGGCGCTGACGGGGCCGTAACCGGTACCCGGGCTGCTGGTGGTGCCGGGGATGCTGACGGTGCCGTAACTGGTACCCAGGATGCTGACAGTGCCGTAACCGGTGCCGGGGACGTTGATGGTGCCGTAACCGGTACCCGGGCTGCTGCTGCTGCCGTAACCGGGATGCTGACGGGGCCGTAACCGGTACCCGGGATGCTGACGGGGCCGGGGATGCTGCTGATGCTGTAGCCGGTACCCGGGATGCTGCTGATGCCGTAACTGGGACACTAACGGTGCCGTAACCGGTGCTGGGGATACTGACGGGGCCGTAACCGGTACCCGGGATGCTGGTGGTGCCGTAACTGGTGCCAGTGCCGGTGCTGGTGCCGTAGCCGGTACCGGAGCCGCTGACGGTGCCGTGGCTGATCCCGGTGACGCCGCTGGTGCCGTCACCGCTACGGGGGATGCTGGCGGGGCCGTAACTGGGACCAGTAGCCGTTACCGGGGTCGTAACTGGGACCAGGAGCCCTAACTGGGACCAGGCGCCCTTACTGGTGCCGTTACTGGTGGCGGCGATGGTGCCGGTACCGTAGCAGGGCCCGGAGCGGGTCCCACCGGGGCAGGGGGGGAGGGTTGCCCCGGGGGGGGGGGTCCCGCTGCCCTCCCCCCTACCCCACTAGGGGGGGGGTCCCGGCCATGCGGCGCAGCCCCCCCGTAGCGGCAGCGGCAGCGGCATGGCCCGCTGGGGGCCCCCCCCGCCCCCCCCCGCCCCTCCCCCCCTCTCCTCCAGCTGGCCCCTCCTGGGCCCCCCCCGCCGCAGCGTCTGGTACATCTACAGGTACGGGGGGGGGGAAGGGTGGGGGAGGGGAGGGGAGGGGGGGGACCCGCCACCCCCACTCTCAGCCCCCGGCTCCGTCCCGGCCCCTGCGGCCCCATCCCCCACCCCCCTCCCCCCTGCCGGTCGCCGCGTGGTGCATGGCCCTGCCCCCCATCCCCCCTCCCCCCCCATCCCCCTTCTCGTCCCCCATTCCTGCTCCCCCCCCCCCCCCAACCCCGGCCCCAGCCCCGCAGTTTCTGCCCCACCCCCACCCCGCCAGGGCCACTGTTCCCTCCCCCTCCCCCCCCTTTCCCCCCCCCATCCCCCTTCCCCCCCTCCCCCCAGCTCCGTCTCTCCTCACTGGTTGCCCCTGTCCCCGGGTGGGACAGGGACATGCATGGGGGGGACATGGCTGGGACACGCGTGGGGGCAGGGCTGTGCATGGGGACAGTGTGGGGACATGTGTGCGGACATGGGGACACGCGTGGGGACAGGGCTGTGCATGGGGACATGTGTGGGGACACGTGTGGGGACATGGGGACACGCGTGGGGACAGGGCTGTGCATGGGGACATGTGTGGGGACACATGTGGGGACATGGGGACACACGTGGGGACAGGGCTGTGCATGGGGACATGTGTGGGGACACGCGTGGGGGCATGAGGACACGCGTGGGGACATGGGGACGCACGTGGGGGCATGGGGATGCACGTGGGGACAGGGCTCTGCATGGGGACATGTGTGGGGACACGTGTGGGGACATGGGGATGCACGTGGGGACAGGGCTGTGTGTGGGGACATGTGGGGACATGGGGACACGCATGGGGACAGGGGGACATGCATGGGGACATATGTGGGGACAGGGCTGTGCGTGGGTCATGCATGGGGACATGGGAACATGCTTGGGACGTGTGGGGACATGGGGACATGCATGGGGACAGTAGGATGCGCGTGGGGACACGCCTGGGATACGCGTGGGGACGGGCTGTGCACGCACATGGGGACATAGCAGCGTGTCACACGTGTGCCGCTGGGGACACGTGTGTGCATATGTGTCCCTGTGTGTGTCACCGGTGGCGGGGGGGGAGACGGAGACCTGGGGACACGGAGTCACCCCATGGCACCACGTGTCCTCATGTCCCTGTCGGTGTCCCCTCATCCCGTGTCCCCTCATGTGTCCCCACATGGGTCCCCTCATGTGTCCACTCATGTCCCCATGTCCTGTGTCACCCTGTTTGTGTTCCCATGTCCCTGCATGTGTCCCCATGTCCCCACGTCCACCGTGTCCCTCCATGTGTCCCCATGTCTCCCATGTCCCCAATGTGTCCCCCACATCCCATGTCCCCATGCCCACCCCATCCCCTCATGTGCCAATGTCCCCTGTGTCCATCATGTCCCCCTGTGTCCCCATGCCCACCACGTCCCCCCATATCCTCATGCATCCCCTCATGTCCCCATGTCCCTCATGTTCCTCCATGTCCCAATGGCCCCCCATGTCCCCCCAATGTCCCCCCATGTCCCCTCATGTTCCCGCCATGTCCCCCAATGTCCCAATGTTCCCAATGTCCCCCCATGTCCCCCCTCATGTCACCACCATGTTCCCCCATGTCCTCTCATGTCCCCCCCATGTCCCCAATGTCCCCCATGTCCCTCATGTCCCTCCGTGTCCTCATATCACATGCGCCCCATGTCCCCTCATGTCCCCACTATGTCCCCAATGTCCCCCCACGTCCCCCCTCATGTCCCCCCCATGTCCCTATGTCCCTCCACATCCCATATCCCACGTCCGCCCATATCCTCATGTGTTCCCTCCTGTCCCCCCATGTCCCCCCTGTCCCCATGGCCCCCTGTCCCCCTCCAGTGATTACATCATCAAGGAGAAGACGGTTTTGCTGCAGAAGAAGGACAACGAGGGCTTCGGCTTCGTCCTGCGGGGGGCCAAGGGTGAGCTGGGGGGCCTGGGGGGGCGCTGGGGGGGGGGGCATGAGGGGCTCGGGGGAGAGGCCCTGAGGGGGGCTGGGGGCGCTTGAGGGGGTCTGGGGGGTCCCAGGGGGGCCTTAAGGGCATCTGGGGGGACTTGGGGGTGTCTGGAGGGTCCCAAAGGGTCCCTGGGGGGGCCCTGAGAGAGTCTGGGGGGGACTGGAGGGTCCCAGGGGGGCTCTGGGGGGACCTGAGAGGGTCAGGGGGAGCCCTGAATGGGGGTGGGGGCAACTGGGGGGGCCAGGGGGATCCCTGAGGGAGTGTGGGGGCACTTGAGGGGGTCTGGGGGGTCCCAGGGGGGAACTGAGGGCAGCTGGGGGGACTTGGGGCTGTCTGGAGGGACCCAAAGGGTCCCTGGGGGGGGCCCTGAGAGAGTCTGGGGGGCATATGGGGGGGTGGGGGGGACCTGACAGGGTCAGGGGGAGCCCTGAGGGAGTCTGGGGGCAACTGGGGGGGGTTGGAGGGGTCCAAGGGGGGGCCTGGAGGGGCCCTGAGGGGATCTGGAGGGACTTGGGGGGCTCTGGAGGGTCCCAAAGGGTCCCTGGGGGGTCCTGAGAGAGTCTGGGGGGCACTTGGTGGGGGCTGAGGGTCCTGGGGGTCCCTGGGGGGGGTCTGGGGGGGTCTGGGGGACCCCTGAGGGCATCTTGGGGGGCTCTGGAGGGTCCCTGCGGGGGCTCTGAGGGTTCAGGGGGGGCCCTGAAGGAGGCTGGGGGGGCTCTGGGGGCGTGGGGGGGGTCCCTGGGGGTTCTGGGGGGGGTGAAGAGCATCAGTGGGGCGACTCGGGGCGGGGCGGGGTGCCGAGGCTGAGGAGGGTGCTGGGGAGGGGGGTGCCGGGTGGGGAGAGGGAGGGGTGGCGGGTGCCCTGGTGACCCCCCCCCCCACAGCGCAGACCCCCATCGAGGAGTTCACCCCCACCCCCGCCTTCCCGGCGCTGCAGTACCTGGAGTCGGTGGACGAAGGCGGCGTCGCCTGGCGCGCGGGGCTGCGCATGGGGGACTTCCTCATCGAGGTCAGCACAGCCCCCCCCCGGGGTGCCCACCCCCCCCCATGGGGCACACCCCCCCCGGGTGCCCACCCCCCCCATGGGGCACACCCCCCCCGGGTGCCCATCCCCCCCATGGGGCACACACCCCCCCGGGTGCCCACCCCCCCCCATGGGGCACACCCCCCCCTGGTGCCCATCCCCCTCATGGGGCACACCCCCCCCCGGGTGCCCATCCCCCCCATGGGGCACACCCCCCCCCGGGTGCCCACCCCCCCCATGGGGCACACCCCCCCCCGGGGTGCCCACCCCCCCACCTGCAACCCCCAGGGCACCCACATGCACAGGGGGCATGTCAGGGCGTGCCTTGGCGTGTGCTGGCATGTCAGGGCATGTACTGGCATGTGCTGGCGTGCTGTGCCATGCTTTGGCGTGGCCTGGCATGTCTTGGTGTGTGCTGGCATGTTGGCATGCCTTGGCATGTGCTGGCATGTCAGGGCGTGCCATGGTGTGCTCCAGTGCGCCTCGGCATGTGCTGGCATGGTGTGGTGTGCCTTGGCATGCTCTGGCATGCCTTAGTATGTGCTGGCATGTCAGGGCATGCCTTGGTGTGTGCTGGCATGTTGGCGTGCCTTGGCATACGCTGGCATGTGCTGGCATGTCAGGGCGTGCCGTGGTGTACTCCAGTGCGCCTTGGCATGTGCTGGCATCCTTGACGTGTCCTGGCGTGTCGGGGCATGCCTTGGCGTGCCTTAGTGTGTCAGGGCATGTCAGGGCGTGTGCTGGCGTGTGCCGCAGGTGAACGGGCAGAACGTGGTCAAGGTCGGGCACCGCCAGGTGGTCAACATGATCCGCCAGGGGGGGAACAGCCTGGTGGTCAAGGTCGTCATGGTGACGCGGCACCCCGAGGCCCCCGAGGGACCCCGGCGCAGGGGTACCCACCCGAGGGCAGCGGGGGGGCCTTGGGGGGGGCCTGGACACCTGGGTCCATGGGTGGGGGTGTCCCGGATGCCTGGGTCCATGGGTGGGGGTCCCAGGGCCATGGGTGGGGGTCCTGGGTCCATGGGTGGGAGTCCTGGACACCTGGGTCCATGGGTGGGAGTCCCGGGTCCATGGGTGGGAGTCCCAGGTCCATGGGTGGGGGTCCCAGGTCTATGGAGGGGGGGGGTCCTGGATGTCTGGGTCCCTGTGTGGGGGTCCCAAGTCCATGGGTGGGAGTCCTGGACACCTGGGTGCATGGGTGAGGGTCCCAGGTCCATGGATAGGGGTCCCACATGCCTGAGTCCATGGGTGGGGGTCCTGAATACCTGGGTCCATGGGTGGGGGGTCCCAGACACCTGGGTCCATGGGTGGGGGTCCCAAGTCCCTGGGTGGGGGGTCCTGGACACTTGGGTCCATGGGTGGGGGTCCCAGGGCCGTGGGTGGGGGGCCCAGGTCTATGGGTGGGTGGTCCTGGACCCCTGGGTCCATGGATGGGGGGGTCCATGGGTGGGGGGTGCCGGACGCCTGGGTCCATGGGTGGGGATCCCAGGGCCATGGGTGGGGGGTCCCCAGTTTATGGTGTGTGTGGGGGTCCCGAATGCCGGGTCCATGGGTGGGGGTCGCTGATCCCCCACCCCCACAGCGGCCCCCCCGCAGCCACGGCGTCTCCCAGCCCCCGCCATTTCCCTTCGCTCCAAGTCTATGACCTCCGAGCTGGAGGAGATGGGTGAGGGGGGGGCGGGGGAGGGGCTGGGGGGGTCTTTGGGGGGCTCTGGGGCCTGGGGGGGGCTGAGGGGTCTTGGGGAGGGGGGCCCTGGGGGTGGGCCCGGGGGGCTGGGAGGCCTTGAGGGGTCCCTAAGGGGGGGGCTTGGGGGGCTGAGGGGTCTCGGGGGGGGGGCCTGGGGGGGGCTCTGGGAGGGGGATGGGGGTCGGGGGGGGGTGTCCTAGGTGGCTGGGAGGTGTTGGGGGGTCCCTAAAGGGGGGCTCAGGGGGGTTTGGGGGTCTCTGGGGGATCTGGGAGGGGGTTGGGGGTCTGGGGGGGGCTGAGGGGTCTCCGGGGGGTTGGGGGGGGGCGGCCTGGGGGGTCCCGGAGGGCTGGGAGGCATTGGGGGGTCCCTAAGGGGGGGCTCGGGGGGTTGGGGGGTGCTGAGGGGTCTCGGGGGGGGGCCGGGGGGGCTCTGGGAGGGGGTTGGGGTTCGGGGGGGGCTAAGGGTTCTCGGTGGGGGGGGAGGGCCTGGGGGGCCCTGGGGGGCTGGGAGGTGTTGAGGGGTCCCTAACGGGGGGTTCAGGGGGTGTGGGGGGGTTGGGGAGGTCTCAAAGGGCCTGGGGGGGAAGGGGGGGGGAGGGGGGGATTTTTCACCTTTAACCTCTGACCTCTGACCTTGCCCCCATCGGCTCCACAGTGGAGAAGGGTGAGTTCGGGGGGTGGCGAGGGGGGGGGGGGGGGGGGGAATGGGGGGTCCTGGCGTCCCCCCTCCCCCACCCAGGACCCCCCCGGGACCCCTTTGACCCCCAAGGGTCCTTGACCCCCATGACCGCACTTGACCCCTCTGTGACCCCCAGTGACCCCGTGCCGCCCCCCCCCCCCCCCCCAGCCCCTCCCTAACGGCCTCTCGTGTCTCCCCAGTCTCTCCCTGGAAGAAGCGCAGCGGTGAGTGGGGCCTTGCACGCCCCTCGCACGCCCCTTGCACACTCACCCCCATCGCACCCCCGTGCACAGCTCGCACGGGCCTTGCACACTCATCGCACCCCCCCTGGTCTTGCACACTCATCGCACACCGGGGGTGCTGCACATGTTGCACCCCCTGGGTGTTGCACACTCATTGCAACCCCGTGCACGCCTCACGTGCACCTTGCACACTCATTCCAGCCCCGTGCACAGCTTGCACGGGATTTGCACACTCATCGCACCCCCTGGGTGTTGCACACTCATCGCACCCCTGTGCACGCTTAACATGGACTTTGCACACTCATTGCACCCCCCTGATCTTGCACACTCATTGCACCCCCGTGCACACCTCACATTGACCTTGCACACTCATCACCCCCCCCCTGATCTTGCACACTCATTGCACCCCCATGCACACCTCACATGGATCTTGCACACTCAGGGTGCTGCACATGTTGCACCCCTGGGTCTTGCACACTCATTGCACCCCGGTGCACGGCCCACGTGCGCCTTGCACACTCATCACACCCCCAGGTCTTGCACACTCATCGCACCCCCGTGCACAGCCGGCACAGGCCTTGCACACTCATTGCCTCCCTTGCACCACCATTGCCCCCCCCCAAGCACCCCTATTCCCCCCATCCCCCACCCCTCCGCCCCCACACCCTCCTCCCCCACACCCTCCTCCTCAGCCTCCCCCCCTTCAGCCCCCACCCCCCCAACCGCCCCCCCTCTCCCCAGAGTACGACCCCTCCTCAGCCACTGAGAAGAAGAGGACGGTCTATCAGATGGCGCTGAGTACGTGGGGGTGGGGGGGCGGGGAGAAGGGGCTGGACCCCTGGGGGGTCTGAGAGGGGGTGGGAGTCCCTCTGGTTACCTGGGTTCCCCGGGGAGAAAATGGGGGGGGGCTGTCCCTCTGGGGGACGGGGGCGCTGGGGGGGGGGGCTATGGGGGTGTGAGGGGGCTGGGGGGGCTTTGGGGGGGTGGGGGGCCTGGGGGGGGGCTGGGGAACTCCTTGGACTCGTGGCTTCGACCTGGGGGGCTGGGGGGGGGGGTGGGTAGGTGGTGGGTGATGGCGGTGGGGGTGGTGGGGCAGCTGGGGGGGGGGGGACACCCCCTGGACTCCTTGTTCCCACCAGGGGGCTCGGGGGGGGGGTGTGGATTATGGCGGTGTGAAAGGGCTGGGGGGGTTGTGGGGGGCTGGGGGACCCCCTGGACTCCTAGCTCCCCCCTGGGGGGCTGTGGTGGAATGGGGGGGCTATAGAGGTGTGTGGGGGCTGTTGGGTGTGGGGGGTGGGCTGTGGGGGGGCGAGGGAGCTGTGGGCGTGTGGGACCCCCCCCCCGGACACCTGCGCCCCCCCAGACAAGCTGGATGAGATCCTGGCAGCCGCCCAACAGAGCATCAGCGCGGGGGAGGGGCCGGGGGCCCCCCTGCCCCCCCTGGGCAAAACCCGCCCCAAGGGCTTCTTCAGCCCCGAGGTGGGTGGGCGAGGGGGGGGGGTCACACGGGGGGGGGTCCCTTGGTGGATGGGGGGGCGCCCAGATCCCTGGGTGGGGGTGGGGAAAGGTCCCAGATTTCTGGGTCAGCAGGGGTGGGGGCTGGGACACCCCAGGGGGGGTCCCCAGTGCCTGAGACACTTGGGGGGGGTCCTGGGTGTCAGGGACCCCCCGGGGGTGGGGGGGTCTTGGACACCTGGGGGGGGTCCTGAGTCCTCCAAGGGGGGAGGGGGATGTTGGGGGTCCCAGGCACCTGGGTCCCTTGGGGGGGGGTGGGTCCCTAGTGCCTAGGTCCTCTTATGGGGGGGGGGCGGGGTCCCCGACACCTGGGTCCCTTGTGGGGGTGGGGGGGATTCCAGATACCTGGGGATGGGGGTCCCCGACACCTGAGTCCTTTGGGGGGGGGGGGGGTCCCCGACACCTGGGTCCCCTGACCCACCACCCCCCCCCCCAGGCCCCCTTCGAGGCTCATCGCATGGGGCCGGGGGGGTTCGACCGGCCCTTCCTGCCCCCCGGGCCCCCCCCACGGGCTCATGCTGCGCCAGAAATCCATCGGTGGGTGCTGGACCCCGGGGGGGGGGACCCTGGGGGAGGGGGGCACCCTGGGGGAGGGGGGCACCCTGGGGGAGGGGCACCCTGGGGGAGGGGGGCACCCTGGGGGAGGGGCACCCTGGGG
>NW_024427492.1:0-19308 GCF_017639655.2 Falco naumanni
CCCCCCCCCCCCAGCAAACGGGACATCGAGCTGCTGCTGAAGCTCATCGCCAACCTCAACATGCTGCTGAAGGACGAGAACGTCAACGTGGTGAAGAAAGCCATCCTGACCATGACCCAGCTCTACAAGGTGGCCCTGCAGGTGAGGCACCCCCCCCCCGGGGGCTCGGGGGAGGGAGGGGGGAGCACCCTTGGGTGCTGGGGGACCACCCCCTCCCCCAGGGGAGGTTTAACCCCTCCCCCCCCGCAGTGGATGGTGAAGTCGAAGGTGATCAGCGAGCTGCAGGAGGCGTGCTGGGAGATGGTGGCGGCCATGGCCAGCGACATCATCCTCCTCCTCGACTCGGACAACGACGGCATCCGCACCCACGCCATCAAGTTCGTCGAGGGGCTCATCATCACCCTCTCGCCCCGCATGCCCGACTCCGACGTCCCCAAACGGCACGAAAACGACATCAGCCTCGAACGCATCCCCAAGGACCACCCCTACATCAAATACAGTCAGTCGGGCGGGGGCGGGGGTGGGGGAGGGGTGATGGGGGGGGGGGGGGGGGCGCCCCGCTGTGCGTGTGTGTCCCCCCCCCCCCCGCTCACTTGCGTCGTGTCGCCGCAGATGTGCTGTGGGAGGAGGGCAAGGCCGCCCTGGAGCAGCTCCTCAAGTTCATGGTGCACCCGGCCATCTCCAGCATCAACCTGACGGCCGCGCTGGGCTCCCTGGCCACCATCGCCCGCCAGCGCCCCATGTTCATGGCCGAGGTCATCCAAGCCTACGAGACCCTCCACGGTACCGTCACCCCTGTGAACAGAGGGGTCCCCAGCGCCATCCTGTCCCCGTGGGGTGGGCTGATGGGGGGGTTCCTGGCCTCATCCCACCCCATCGGAGGGTCCTGGAAATCCCTGATGTCCCCACGGCCACCTCCCGTGGGGTTGGGGAGCCGAACGTCCTCAGTCCCGGTTCCCGAGCACCCACCTTCCACCTCAACCCAGAGCCACCCAACCCACGGTGTGTCCCCCGGTGTCCCTAACACCGTGTGTGTGTGTGTCCCCCCTCCCCACACTTCTTTGCAGCCAACCTGCCCCCCACCCTGGCCAAGTCGCAGGTGAGCAGCGTGCGGAAGAACCTGAAGCTGCACCTCCTGAGCGTCCTGCGGCACCCCTCCTCGGGGGACTTCCAGCCCCAGATCACCACCCTCCTCGTGGACCTGGGCACCCAGCAGGCCGAGATCGCCCGCAGCATGCCCAGCCCCCGTGACGCCCGCAAACGACCCCGCGACGAGCCCGACGCTACCCTCAAGAAGATGAAGATCGGTGAGACCCCGGGTGTCACCCCTTGTCCCTCCCGGTGGCACCACGCACCCTCAGGTCCTCCCAGTTCTTTCTGGTCGGGCCGTCAGGTCCTCCCACTGCCCTGCTGGGGACACTGCAGACGTGTCGTGGCGTTACAACCCCTCAGAGGTCCTCCCAGTGCCACCCAGGGTCCTCCCAGTCCTTGCTGGGGGCGGACAGTGGCACTAGGTACCCTTGGAATCCTCCCAGTGCCACCCAGGGTCCTCCCGGTCCTTCCTGGGGACATACGGTGGCATTAAATGCCCCCCAGGTCCTCCCAGTCCCCCCTGAGGTCCTCCCAGTGCTCCCCTGGGGACATACAGTGGCATTAAATGCCCCCCAGGTCCTCCCAGTCCCCCCCTGAGGTCCGCCCAGTGCTCCCCTGGGGGACATACAGTGGCATTAAATGCCCCCCAGGTCCTCCCAGTCCCCCCCTGAGGTCCTCCCAGTCCTTTCTGTGGACATACGGTGGCATTAAATGCCCCCCAGGTCCTCCCAGTCCCCCCTGAGGTCCTCCCAGTGCTCCCCTGGGGACATACGGGGGCACTAAATGCCCCCCAGGTCCTCTCAGTCCCCCCTGAGGTCCTCCCAGTGCTCCCCTGGGGACATACAGGGGCATTAAATGCTCCCCAGGTCCTCCCAGTCCCCCCTGAGGTCCTCCCAGTCCCCCCTGAGGTCCTCCCAGTGCTCCCCTGGGGACATACAGGGGCATTAAATGCTCCCCAGGTCCTCCCAGTCCCCCCTGAGGTCCTCCCAGTGTCCCTCCTGAGGTCCTCCCTGAGGACGGGTGGTGGCTTAGAGACCGCCCCAAGTCCTCCCAGTGTCCCTCAGGGACCTCCCAGTCCTTCCTGGGGACATACAGTGGCATTAAATGCCCCCCCAGGTCCTCCCAGTCCCTCCTGAGGTCCTCCCAGTGCTCCCCTGGGGACATACAGGGGTATTAAATGCCCCCCAGGTCCTCCCAGTGTCCCTCTTGAGGTCCTCCCAGTCCTTCCTGGGGACATATGGTGGCATTAAATGCCCCCAGGTCCTCCCAGTCCCTCCTGAGGTCCTCCCAGTCCCCCCTGAGGTCCTCCCAGTGCTCCCCTGGGGACATACGGTGGCATTAAATGCCCCCCAGGTCCTCCCAGTGCCCCCCAAGTCCTCCCAGTTGTCTCCTGGGGCCCACTTGGTGGCACACCAGAACGCCCCCCAAGCCCTCCCACTCCCTCTCTGGGATCCCCCCTGCCCAGGCAGTGGCCGACCACCCCCCTGGGGGAACCCCATTTCCCGACAGAGCCCCCCTTGGGCGAGGACGACGAGGACAAGGACCTGGAACCGACAACGGTGGCGGCACCCAAAGCGACCGGCCAGGCCAGCGTCCCCTCGGACACGGACATCCCCGCCGAGTTCCTGCAGCCCCTGCTCACCCCGGAGAATGTCGCCAACCTGGTGAGGGGGCCGCGGTGCCAGCGGGGGGGCGCGGAGCTTTGGGGGGGGCTCTAATACCGTGTGTCCCCCCCCCTTTTTTTTTTTTTTTTTTTTTTTGCAGGTGTTGATCAGCATGGTGTACCTGCCCGAGGCCATGCCCGCCTCCTTCCAGGCCACCTACACCCCGGTGGAGTCGGCCGGCACCGAGGCACAGATCAAGCACCTCTCCCGGCTCATGGCCACCCAGATGACGGCGGCGGGGCTCGGCCCGGGTGAGCGGGGACCCCCCTCGCCGCGTTTTCCCTTGGGGGGGGGGGGGGGCTCGCCCACCTGCCCCTCCCTCCCTCTTTGTCCTGGGAGGGGGGTGGAACGCGCCTCGTTCAACGGGCAGGATGGGTTATCGGGCAGGATGGTTTATCGGGCAGGGTGGGTTATCGGGCAGGATGGGTTATCGGGCAGGATGGGTTATCGGGCAGGATGGGTTATCGGGCACCGTGGTTTATTGGGCAGGATGGGTTATCGGGCAGGATGGGTTGTCGGGCACCGTGGTTTATTGGGCAGGATGGTTTATCGGGCACCGTGGTTTATCAGGCAGGATGGTTTATCGGGCACCGTGTTTTATCGGGCAGGATGGGTTATCGGGCACCGTGGTTTATTGGGCAGGATGGGTTATCAGGCAGGATGGGTTATCGGGCACCGTGGTTTATCGGGCAGGATGGGTTATCGGGCAGGATGGGTTATCGGGCACCGTGGTTTATCGGGCAGGATGGGTTATCGGGCACCGTGGTTTATCGGGCACCGTGGTTTATCGGGCAGGATGGGTTATCGGGTAGGATGGGTTATCGGGCACCGTGTTTTATCGGGCAGGATGGGTTATCGGGCAGGATGGGTTATCGGGCAGGATGGGTTATCGGGCAGGATGGGTTATCGGGCAGGATGGGTTATCGGGCACCGTGGTTTATCGGGCAGGATGGGTTATCGGGCACCGTGGTTTATCGGGCACCGTGGTTTATCGGGCAGGATGGGTTATCGGGTAGGATGGGTTATCGGGCACCGTGTTTTATCGGGCAGGATGGGTTATCGGGCAGGATGGGTTATCGGGCAGGATGGGTTATCGGGCAGGATGGGTTATCGGGCAGGATGGGTTATCGGGCAGGATGGGTTATCGGGCAGGATGGGTTATCGGGCAGGATGGGTTGTCGGGCACCGTGGTTTATTGGGCAGGATGGTTTATCGGGCACCGTGGTTTATCGGGCAGGATGGGTTATCGGGCACCGTGGTTTATCGGGCAGGATGGGTTATCGGGCACCGTGGTTTATCGGGCACCGTGGTTTATCGGGCAGGATGGGTTATCGGGCACCGTGGTTTATCGGGCAGGATGGGTTATCGGGCACCGTGGTTTATCAGGCAGGATGGGTTATCAGGCACCGTGGTTTATCGGGCAGGATGGGTTATCTGGCCAGGGGCCAGGAGGGATCTGCTAGTCTCGAGGAATCCCAGATCCTGGGAGGGATCCCTGCTCACGGGGGGGGAGTCAGGCGGGTGGTCCAGGTTTGGGGTGGGGGGCTCATCCTGATGGGGAAATTCATAGCGAAGCCCCTCGGCTGCGAGTCAGCAGCATAGAGCAGACGGATGTTTTCGTTTTAGCTCTGGTATCTTGTTCTTTAATTTAGTTATTTTGGTATTTTGGGGGTTTCCAAACCCTATTTTGAAATTATTTTGGATGTTTTCGCTCCCTCGTGCGCGAGGCAGGGGCTGACGCCGGCTGCTCCTTGGCTTGAGCCGAGGTGCAGCGCAGACTCGGTATCCCTCACCTCGGGTTTTTTTTGTTGGGTTTTTTTTTTTGTTTTTTTTTGTTTTTCCAGGCGTGGAGCAGACGAAGCATTTGAAAGAGGAACCGAAGGAGGAGAAAGCGGCCAAGCCGGAGAGCGTGGTGATCAAGCGGCGCCTGTCGGCGCTGGCCCAGGGCCAGGCCATCTCGGTGCTGGGTGCCCAAGGCTCGGCCACCAACCTGCTGGAGGAGGAAACCCCTCAAGCCAAACGTCGCCCCGAACCCATCATCCCGGCCACGCAGCCGCGGTGAGCCCTCCCGCTCCCCTCCGCGGGGCAGCACCCGGGGGTGCTGGGAAGACACTTTCTCCCCCCCCCAGCCCCAACTTTTCCTTCCCCCAGCTTGGCGGGGGCCGGCGGCCGCAAGAAAGTTTTCCGCTTGGCCGACGTCCTCAAGCCGCTGAGCGACACGCAGGTGGAGAAGCTGAAGCTGAGCGCCGTCAAGCGCATCTTACGCGCCGAACGCGCCGTCGCCTGCAGCGGGGCCGCCCAGGTACACCCAGCACCCCCCCTCCCACCGTTAGGGGGAGCCCCCCCCCCCCCAAAAAATACCCCTCCCCCCAGCCCCTTTTTCCTCCCTCGCCAGGCACGTGTGAAGATCCTGGCCTCGCTGGTGACGCAGTTCGAGGTGCCGCTGAAGAGCGAGGTGCTGGCCTTCATCCTGGATGACATCCGCGGCCGGCTGGACCTGGCTTTCGCCTGGCTTTTCCAGGAATACAACGCCTACCTGAGCCGCTTCCCCCGCCGGCAACCAGGAACGCTACGACGAGTGTCTCATCGGGCTCCTCGCCGGCCTCCAGGAGAAACCCGACCAGAAAGATGGGTAAGAAGAGACGTTACCGGCACCGCCGGCCGCTTTGCCAAACTCCGGAGAGCCGGTACCGGTGGGAGCTGTGAAGGTCCCCACCCTGACGGTGCCTGGGGTTTTTTTTTTTTTTTTTTCGGCAGGATTTTCACCAAAGTGGTGCTGGAGGCGCCGCTGATCACCGAGAGCGCGCTGGAGGTCATCCGCAAGTACTGCGAGGACGAGGTGGGGACCCGTGGGCTTTGGGGACCCGTGGGCTTTGGGGACGCGGGGTTGAGCCCCGGTGTCCCTCACCGCCATCCCCTCCCCCCCCCCCCCCCTGCTTCTCCGGTAGAGCCGGACCTACCTGGGCATGTCCACGCTGCGGGACCTCATCTTCAAGCGGCCGTCGCGGCAGTTCCAGTATCTCCACGTCCTGCTGGATCTCAGCTCCCACGAGAAGGACAAGGTAACGGCGTGGGGTTGGCGTCCCAGGGGACCCCCTCCCCGTGTCCATCCCGTGTGTGTCCCCCCCCCCCACGCCGGTGACACGCGGCCGCCCCGCAGGTGCGCCAGCAGGCGCTGCTCTTCATCAAGCGCATGTACGAGAAGGACCAACTGCGGGAGTACGTGGAGAAGTTCGCCCTCAACTACCTGCAGCTGCTGGTGCATCCCAACCCGCCCTCCGTCCTCTTCGGGGCCGACAAGGACACGGGTGAGCCTCGGGGAGGGGGTGGGGGGGCGTGGGGCAGACGGGGGGTCGCGGGTGACGCCGCGTTGTGCCGCAGAGGTGGCGGCGCCGTGGACGGAGGAGACCATCAAGCAATGGCCTCTACCTCTACCTGGCGCTGCTGCCCCACAACCACAAGCTGATCCACGAGCTGGCCTCCGTCTACACCGAGGCCATCGCCGACATCAAGCGCACCGTCCTGCGGGTCATCGAGCAGCCGGTGAGACCCGCGGCGGTGGGGGGGGTGGGAGGGGGTCGAGGGGATGCGGCGGCCCGGTGACAACAACGGGGGGGGTGGCTGTGCCGTAGATCCGCGGGATGGGGATGAACTCGCCTGAGCTGCTGCTGCTGGTGGAAAATTGCCCCAAGGGAGCGGAGACGCTGGTGACGCGCTGCCTGCACAGCCTGACGGATAAAGGTAGGGGACGGGGGTGGGGGAGGGGACGCGGCGGGGGGGGGGGGTGGGGGGGCGTGTGCCCAACGGTGACGTGTCACCCCCTCCTGGCAGTGCCCCCCCTCGCCCGAGCTGGTGAAGAGGGTCCGCGACCTCTACCACAAGCGGCTGCCGGACGTGAGGTTCCTCATCCCCGTCCTCAACGGGTTGGAGAAGGTGGGAGCGTCCCCTCGCTGGTGGCCCCTGCCCCCGTCTGGTGGCCCCTGCCCCCGTCTCGTGGCCCCTGCCCCCGGGACCCCTCCCCTGGTGTCCCCCCTCCCCGCTGAGCGCTGCGGTTTTGGGTGCAGAAAGAGGTGATCCAGGCGCTGCCCAAACTGATCAAGCTCAACCCCATCGTGGTCAAGGAGGTCTTCAACCGTCTGCTGGGGACGCAGCACGGTAGGGGATGGGGACAGGCCCAGGGCTCGCTGTGGGGACATGGGGCATCTCCCTGGGGTGGGACACCGTGGGATATCCCTGGGGTGTGACATGGGACACGGGCCATCTCCGTGGTGGGACACCATGGGACCTCCCTGGGGTGGGACATGGGACATCTCCGTGGTGGGACACCATGGGACCTCCCTGGGGTGCGACATGGGACATCTCGGTGGTGGGACGCCATGGGACATCTCCATGGTGGGATGCCATGGGACATCTCCGTGGTGGGACACCATGGGACCTCCCTGGGGTGGGACATGAGACCTCCTTGGGGTGGGACACCATGGGACATCTCCGTGGTGGGACACCATGGGACATCTCCGTGGTGGGACACCATGGGACCTCCCTGGGGTGGGACATGAGACCTCCTTGGGGTGGGACACCATGGGACATCTCCGTGGTGGGACACCATGGGACCTCCCTGGGGTGGGACATGGGACATTTTCGTGGTGGGACACCATGGGACGTCCCTGTGGGGACACAGGGCCATCCTGTGGCAGGACTTGGGAGTAGCAGCAGGGACACAGGGTGACCCCAGGGACCTCCTCACCTCTGGGGCCACCACGGGACGTCACATGGAACCTGGCCCCTGGCCCCCATCCCCCCCCGGCTCACCTGAGGGCCAGGGCCACCCCCGTGCTGTCCCCCGGCAGGTGACGGCGCCTCGGCCGTGTCCCCGCTGAACCCGGGGGAGCTGCTGATCGCCCTGCACAACATCGACTCCTCCAAGTGCGACATGAAATCCATCATCAAGGGTGGGTGACGGCTGCGGGGGGGGGGGGACGGGACACCCCGGGGGTGCTGCCGGCGGGGAGGTGACACGTCCCTGTCCCCTGCAGCCACCAACCTGTGCTTCGCCGAGCGCAACGTGTACACGTCGGAGGTGCTGGCGGTGGTGATGCAGCAGCTGATGGAGCAGAGCCCCCTGCCCATGCTGCTCATGCGCACCGTCATCCAGGCGCTCACCATGTACCCCCGCCTTGGCGGCTTCGTCATGAACATCCTCTCCCGCCTCATCATGAAGCAGGTCGGTCCGGTGGTTGTCCGGCTGTTGGTCCGCCTGTCAGTCCGGTGGTCGTCCAGCTGGCCGCCTGTCACTCCAGCAGTCAGTCCGTTGGTTGTCTGGCTGTTGGTCCACCTCTTGGTCTAGTGGTAGTCCAGCTGGCTGCTTGTCGCTCGGGTGGTCAGTCCGGTGGTTGTCCGGCTGTTGGTCTGGCTGATGGTCCGCCTGTCTGTCCGGTGGTCATCCAGCTGGCTGCCTGTTGCTCCGGTGGTTGGTCTGGTGGTTGTCTAGCTGGCCGCCTGTCACTCTGACGGTCAGTCTGGTAGTTGTCCGCCTGTTGGTCCACCTGTCAGTCTGGTGGTCGTCTGGCTGTCCAGCTGGCTGCCTGTCACTCGGGTGGTCAGTCTGGTGGTTGTCCAGCTGTTGGTCCGCCTGTCGGTCCAGTGGTCATCCAGCTGGCTGCCTGTCGCTCCGGTGGTCTGTCCGGTGGCTGTCTGGCTGTTGGTCTGCCTGTCTGTCTGGTGGTCATCCAGCTGGCCGCCTGTCGCTCCGGTGGTCAGTCCAGTGGTTGTCCGGCTGTCGGCCTGGCTGTTGGTCCGCCTGTCTGTCTGGTGGTCATCCAGATGGCTACCTGTTGCTTCGGTGGTCAGTACAGTAGTTGTCTGGCTGTCAGTCCGGCTGTTGGTCCGGCTGTCTGGTGGTCATCCAGCTCGCCGCCTGTCGCTCCAGTGCTCGGTCTGGTGGTTGTCCAGCTGGCCACCTGTCGGTCTGGTGGTTATCCAGCTGTTGGTCTGCCTATTGGTCCACCTGTCTGTCCGGTGGTCCTCCAGCTGGCCACCTGTCGCTCCAGCGGTCAATCCGGTGGTTGTCAGGCTGTTGGTCTGCCTGTCAGTCTGGTGGTTGTCCGGCTGTCCAGCTGGCCACCTGTCACTCTGGCAGTCGGTCCGGTGGTTGTCTGGCTGTTGGTCTACTTGTTCGTCCAGTGGTAGTCTAGCTGGCTGCTTGTCACTCCAGCGGTCAGTTCGGTGGTTGTCCAGCTGTTGGTCTGGCTGTCAGTCCAGTGGTCATCCAGCTGGCCGCCTGTTGCTCTGGTGGTCAGTCCGGTGGTTGTCCGGCTGTCTGTCCAGCTGTCCATCCCTCCGGTGGTTCCAGGGGGGGCGGCTGTTCCCTCTGACCCGGGCGTCACAGCCCTGGTGTTTGTCCCGGGGGGGGGTGTGTCTGGTCACCCCCACCTGGTGTCCCTCTGGGTGGCTGTCCCTTGGTGTCCCCAGGGTGGCTGGCTGTCCCCACTCCTGTCCCCAAGGCTGCCTGTCCATCCCCTCCTGCTCCCCCTGGGTGTCCCCACGTGGGTGTCTGTCCCCCTGGGTGTCACGTCTGTCCCCATGGCTGTCCCTGGGTGTCCCCACGTGGGTGTCTGACCCCCTGGGTGTCCCCCCTGTCCCCATGGCTGTCCCTGGGTGTCCCCACGTGGGTGTCTGTCCCCCTGGGTGTCCCCCCTGTCCCCATGGCTGTCCCTGGGTGTCCCCACGTGGGTGTCTGACCCCCTGGGTGTCCCCCCTGTCCCCATGGCTGTCCCTGGGTGTCCCCACGTGGGTGTCTGTCCCCCTGGGTGTCACGTCTGTCCCCATGGCTGTCCCTGGGTGTCCCCACGTGGGTGTCTGTCCCCCTGAGTGTCACATCTGTCCCGCTGGGTGTGTCTGTCCCCCCTGTCCCCATGGCTGTCCCTGGGTGTCCCCACGTGGGTGTCTGTCCCCCTGGGTGTCACATCTGTCCCTATGGCTGTCCCTGGGTGTCCCCACGTGGGTGTCTGTGCCCCTGGGTGTCACATCTGTCCCCATGGCTGTCCCTGGGTGTCCCCATGTGGGTGTCTGTCCCCCTGGGTGTCACGTCTGTCCCCCTTGGTGTCTGTCTGTGTCCCCTGTCCCCATGTCTGTCCCTGGGTGTCCCCACATGGGTGTCTGTCCCCCTGGGTGTCACGTCTGTCCCCCTGGGTGTCACGTCTGTCCCCCTGGGTGTCTGTCTGTCCCCCTGGGTGGCTGTCTGTCCCCCTGGGTGGCTGTCCCTCCCCGCCCCCCCCATGGCTGCCCCTCCATCCCCTCCTGCTCCCCCTGGGTGCCCCCACATGGGTGTCTCCCCCCCCCCCCCCCCCCTCCCCCCGCCCCACTTTCCCTGTACCACCCATGGGTGCCAGGGTCTGGGGGTGCCCCTGGGGCCTCCCCCTGACCCCCTTTGCTTTGCCCCCTGCCCTCCCCCCCCCCCCCCCAGGTGTGGAAGTACCCCAAGGTGTGGGAGGGCTTCATCAAGTGCTGCCAGCGCACGAAGCCCCAGTCCTTCCAGGTGGTCCTGCAGCTGCCCCCCCCCCAACTGGCCGCCGTCTTCGAGAAGTGCCCCGAGCTGCGCGAGCCCCTGCTCAGCCACGTCCGCGCCCTCACCCCCCACCAGGTAAGACACCCCCCCCCCCAAAAAAAAACCAACAAACCTGAGGGGGGACACAGCGGGGCACCCCGGCTCCCCGCTGACCCCCCTGCCCACCCCCCCAAACCCGCAGCAAGCCCACGTTCCGCTCTCCACCATGGCCATCCTGGAGGCCTCCGCGCGCCATGAGCCCGACGCCCGGGAGGGGCCACCCGGAGAGGTGAGGTGGGGGGGGGGGGGGTGGTCTTGGTGCCCCCAGCCCCAGCCCCCCCCCCCCCCGGGGCAGGGAGAGAGGTGGGGGCTCCCCCTCACCCCTCCCTGTGCCCCCCCACCCCCCAGGAGAAGCCAGCGAAGCGGCCGCGCGAGGAGGAGGCGAAGGGGAAAGCCGTGCCCCCGGCAGCGGGGGGGGGACCCAGTGCGGGTGCCCCCCCTTCTGAGGCGCCCCCTGACCTGGGGGGGGCCGACCTGGAGCCCCCCCCCATCTTCATCAGTGTCCCTGAGGATGAGGAGAGCTCGGGGGGGGCTGGGTCCCCCCCTGATGCTACCGTTGACCCCCCCGCAGCACCCCCCAAGGTATGAAGCCCCCCCCCCCCCCAGCACCCTGCGTGCCCCTTTGTGGGGTCGGGGTGGGGGGTGGGGCACCTCTAACCCCCACCTCTTTCTCTCTCCAGGACCCCCCCCGTCGGCACGGACCCCCCCCGCAGCAGGGCCGCCCCCAGCCGAGGCAGCCCCCAGCAGCCCCTCCTCCTCAGAGCCACCCCCCCCCGGCACCCAGAGCCCCGAGGTGCCCCCCGGGGGGGCTCCTGATGCCCCCCCAGGGCCAGCAGAGGGCTGAGGGGGAAGGGGGTGCCCCCCGCCCCAGGGGTGCCCCATCCCCCCAGCCAGGTGTGCCCTCCCGGCGCCCAGGGGTCGCCCCCACCCCTGCACCCAGGGGTGCTGTGCTCAATAAAAAGGCGTGGGAGCAGCGCTGGGGCTGTGTCTGTTTTGGGGGAGCGGGGGGGGGTCGCCCCCTGAACCGCCCGCGCCCCCCCCTGCCCCGCGCCGGCCCCAGCACGGTGCGGCCGGCAGGGGGCGCTGCTGAGTAGGCGTGGTCTGAGGGGAGGGGGGCGTGGCTACGCGTGACTCAGCGCGTTGCCATGGCAGCGGCGGCGGCGGGCGGGCCACTTCCGGTGGGCGGTGACGCCCTTCCGGTGGGAAGATGGCGGCGGCGGCGGCGGCCCCGGGGGTGGGTGAGGGCCCCGCGGCGCTCCCGGCGCAGCCGCTGGAGCTCAAGAGCCAGTTCCGCACCCGCGAAGGCTCCTACCGGCTGCTGGGCCCCGAGCCCCGGCCCCGCGCCGGCCCCGTCGCCGCCCCCGGGCCCTCCCCGCCCGCCGCCGGCCCGGGCCCGGCCGCTGCCGCCGCCCCGGGTCCGGCCGCGCTGCCGCCGGTGCGGTTGTCCATGGTGCGGCTGGCGCTGCCGCCCGCCGAGGAACCGGGGAGCCCGGCCGAGCGCAGCCGAGTCTGCTTCAACCTGGGCCGGGAGCTCTACTTCTACGGCGGGGCCGGCTCCGGTGGTCGCGGCAGCCGACGGGTAACGGGGGAACCGGGGGCCCCACGGCGGGGGGATGGGGCTGACGGGGGGATGGAGACACCGGGGCTGTGAAAGGGGCGGTACAGCCGGGACCGGGGGGTTGGGTCCGCGAGCACAGGAGCTGGCGGGGACGGGGACACCGGGGCCGGTAACGGTGACCCCAGACCTCCTGGGTGCCACCTGCTACTGGGGATGGTGGGGACGGTGACAACGGGGCTGGTAACGGTGACCCCAGACCTCCTGGGTGCCACCTGCTAATGGGGACGGTGACACCTGGACCGGTGACAGTGACCCCAGACCTCCTAGGTGCCACCTGCTAACGGGGACAGTGGGGATGGTGACCCCAGGCCTGGGAACGGTGACACCGGGGCCGGTGACAGTGACCCCAGACCTCCTAGGTGCCACCTGCTAGTGGGGACAGTGACACCAGACCTGGGGACTGTGACACTGGGACCGGTAACGGTGACCCCAGACCTCCTAGGTGCCACCTGCTAGTGGGGACAGTGACCCCAGACCTGGGGACAGTGACACTGGGACCGGTAACGGTGACCCCAGACCTCCTAGGTGCCACCTGCTAGTGGGGACAGTGACACCAGACCTGGGGACAGTGACACCGGGGCCGGTAACGGTGACCCCAGACCTCCTAGGTGCCACCTGCTAGTGGGGACAGTGACACCAGACCTGGGGACTGTGACACCGGGATCGGTAACGGTGACCCCAGACCTCCTGGGTGCCACCTGCTAGTGGGGACAGTGACACCAGGGCAGGTAACGGTGACCCCAGACCTCCTAGGTGCCACCTGCTACTGGGGACGGTGGGGACGGTGACAACGGGGCTGGTAACAGTGACCCCAGACCCCCGTAGGTGCCACCTGCTAGTGGGGATGGTGACACCCGGCCTGGGGACGATGACACTGGGGCCAGTGACAGCGACACCAGACTTCCTAGGTGCCACCTGCTAGTGGGGACAGTGACCCCAGACCTGGGGACTGTGACACCGGGACTGGTGACAGTGACCCCAGACCTCCTGGGTGCCACCTGCTAACGGGGACAGTGGGGACAGTGACCCCAGACCTGGGGACGGTGACACCGGGACCGGTGACAGTGACACCAGACCTCCTAGGTGCCACCTGCTAACGGGGATGGTGACCCCAGACCTGGGGACGGTGACACCGGGACCGGTGACAGTGACACCAGACCTCCTAGGTGCCACCTGCTAACGGGGACAGTGACCCCAGACCTGCGGACTGTGACACCGGGACCGGTGACAGTGACCCCAGACCTCCTGGGTGCCACCTGCTAACGGGGACAGTGGGGACGGTGACCCCAGACCTGGGGACAGTGACACCGGGACCGTTCCCAGTGACCTTTGACCCCTCCGGAGCCACCTCCACAGTTGGACAACGGCGACCCCAAAACCCCCCTTGGTGGTGGTGGCCCAAGAACATCCGGGGGGGGGGGGGACAGGACACTTTGAGGAGGGGGTGGGGGTGGGGTGGTGGGGGTGGGGTGTCACCCCCGCAGGTGACACCGCTGTCCCCTCCCAGTCCTTAGACCTGCACAAACCCATCGACAAGCGGATTTACAAGGGGACGCAGCCCACCTGCCACGACTTCAACCAGTTCACCGCCGCCGCCGACACCATCGCCTTACTGGTGGGCTTCTCCGCCGGCCAGGTCCAGTACCTCGACCTGGTGAAGAAAGACACCAGCAAGCTCTTTAACGAGGAGGTGGGTGGCCACACCCCTCGGGTGGGGGAGGGGCCACGGGGCCACACCCCATCCCCCACCCCGGGGGAGCCACCCCTGTCACCGCTGCCGGGGGTGGGGGCACACGGCGCGGCGGTGGCGCAGGGATAGAGGAGACGGGGGAGGGGGTCGTTGGGGGTGGGTTTCAGCAAAGGGCCCTCCCTGGTGTCCCCAGATGTCCCCGTTTGTGTCCCCAGATGTCCCCGTTTGTGTCCCCAACGTGCCGCTTCGGGCTCTGCCCCCTGTGCCACCTCAGCCCTCCCTGGTGTCCCCAAATGTCCCATTTTCTGTCCCCAAATGTCCCATTTTCTGTCCCCAGACATCCCTGTTTGTGTCCCCAACGTGCCGCTTTGGGCTCTGCCTCCTGTGCCACCTCAGCCCTCCCTGGTGTCCCCAAATGTCCCATTTTCTGTCCCCAAATGTCCCCATTTTCTGTCCCCAACGTGCCGCTTTGGGCTCTGCCCCCTGTGCCACCTCAGCCCTCCCTGGTGTCCCCAAATGTCCCATTTTCTGTCCCCAAATGTCCCATTTTCTGTCCCCAGACATCCCTGTTTGTGTCCCCAACGTGCCGCTTTGGGCTCTGCCTCCTGTGCCACCTCAGCCCTCCCTGGTGTCCCCAAATGTCCCCATTTGTGTCCCCAACGTGCCGCTTTGGGCTCTGCCCCCTGTGCCACCTCAGCCCTCCCTGGTGTCCCCAAATGTCCCATTTTCTGTCCCCAAATGTCCCCATTTTCTGTCCCCAACGTGCTGCTTTGGGCTCTGCCCCCTGTGCCACCTCAGCCCTCCCTGGTGTCCCCAAATGTCCCCGTTTGTGTCCCCAACGTGACGCTTCGGGCTTCACCCCCTGTGCCACCTCAGCCCTCCCTGGTGTCCCCAAATGTCCCATTTTCTGTCCCCAGACATCCCTGTTTGTGTCCCCAACGTGCCGCTTTGGGCTCTGCCCCCTGTGCCACCTCAGCCCTCCCTGGTGTCCCCAAATGTCCCATTTTCTGTCCCCAAATGTCCCATTTTCTGTCCCCAAACATCCCCGTTTGTGTCCCCAACGTGCCGCTTTGGGCTTCGCCCCCTGTGCCACTTCAGCTCTCCCTGGTGTCCCCAAATGTCCCATTTTGTGTCCCCAAATGTCCCCATTTTCTGTCCCCAACGTGCCGCTTTGGGCTCTGCCCCCTGTGCCACCTCAGCCCTCCCTGGTGTCCCCAAATGTCCCATTTTCTGTCCCCAAATGTCCCATTTTCTGTCCCCAGACATCCCTGTTTGTGTCCCCAACGTGCCGCTTTGGGCTCTGCCTCCTGTGCCACCTCAGCCCTCCCTGGTGTCCCCAAACGTCCCCGTTTGTGTCCCCAACGTGCCGCTTTGGGCTCTGCCCCCTGTGTCACCTCAGCCCTCCCTGGTGTCCCCAAATGTCCCATTTTCTGTCCCCAGACATCCCCGTTTGTGTCCCCAACGTGCCGCTTTGGGCTCTGCCTCCTGTGCCACCTCAGCCCTCCCTGGTGTCCCCAAATGTCCCATTTTCTGTCCCCAACGTGCCGCTTCGGGCTCTGCCCCCTGTGTCACCTCAGCCCTCCCTGGTGTCCCCAAATGTCCCATTTTCTGTCCCCAGACATCCCCGTTTGTGTCCCCAACGTGCCGCTTCGGGCTCTGCCCCCTGTGCCACCTCAGCCCTCCCTGGTGTCCCCAAATGTCCCATTTTCTGTCCCCAAACGTCCCATTTTGTGTCCCCAGATGTCCCCGTTTGTGTCCCCAATGTGCCGCTTTGGGCTCTGCCCCCTGTGCCACCTCAGCCCTCCCTGGTGTCCCCAAATGTCCCATTTTCTGTCCCCAAATGTCCCATTTTCTGTCCCCAGACATCCCCGTTTGTGTCCCCAACGTGCCGCTTCGGGCTCTGCCCCCTGTGCCACCTCAGCCCTCCCCGCTGTCCCCAAACGTCCCCATTTACGCCCCCAACCCTCCTCTTCATGCCCTGCCCTCTCCACCACCCTCAGGCTACCCCCGTGCTGCCCCAACCGCAGCGGGGGGGGGGGGGGGGGGGGGCCGATCCTGCCCCTCTAACCCCTCCCCCCCCCCCCCCTTTTTCCCCCCTCCCCCCCCCCCCCCCCCCCCCAGCGCCTCATCGACAAGACCAAGGTGACCTTCGTCAAGTGGCTGCCGGAGACGGAGCGGCTCTTCCTGGCCTCCCACGCCAGCGGCCACCTCTACCTGTACGACGCCGAGCAGCCCTGCGGGGGGGCTACGGCCCCCCAGTACAACCTCCTGACCCAGGGCGAAGGCTTCAGCGTCTTCGCCTGTAAAAGCAAAACCCCCCGTAACCCCCTCCTCAAATGGGTGGTGGGCGAGGGGGCCCTCAACGAATTCGCCTTTTCGCCCGACGGCCGCTCGCTGGCCTGCGTCAGCCAGGACGGTTGCCTCCGCGTTTTTCATTTCGATTCCATGCTGCTGCAGGGGATGATGAAAAGTTATTTCGGGGGGCTCCTCTGCGTCTGCTGGAGCCCCGACGGCCGCTACGTGGTAACGGGGGGCGAGGACGACCTGGTGACCGTTTGGTCTTTCGCCGAAGGGCGTGTGGTAGCCCGTGGGCACGGTCACAAATCTTGGGTCAACGCTGTAGCTTTCGATCCTTTTACCGGGGCGGCGCAGAGCCCCCAAAACGCCCAGCTGAGCGGGGGAGGGGAGGAAGAGGACGAACCCCCCGACCCCCTCGTCCGTCGTTCCCCCGCCGTCACCTACCGCTTCGGTTCGGCCGGTCAGGACACCCAGTTCTGCCTGTGGGACCTGACCGAGGACGTCCTCTACCCTCGCCCCCCCCTCTCCCGCGCCCGTACCCTCACCGCTTCGGGGGACGCCACCGTACCCGTACCGGGTTTACCCCGCTCGCTTTCCCGTTCCAACAGCCTCCCGCAACCGGCGGGGACGGGTTCGGCTCGCGGACCCCCCCCCGACGCCCCCCCGGCTTTCAGCGTGGGTCGTTTTGCCACGTTGACGCTGCAGGAACGGAAAGGACCCTCCGGCGCCGAAAAAGAACACAAACGTTATCATAGTTTGGGCAACATCAGTCGCAGCGGGGAGAAAAATCCCGGTGGGACCGGATCCCGGGGGCGGCTGGATACGGCCAAGGTGCTGGGGACGGCGCTGTGCCCCCGGATTCACGAGGTGCCGCTGCTGGAACCCCTCGTCTGTAAGAAAATCGCCCACGAGCGGCTGACGGTGCTGCTGTTCCTGGAGGATTGTATCGTCACCGCCTGCCAGGAGGGACTCATCTGTACCTGGGCACGGCCCGGCAAGGCCGTGAGTGCGCCTGGGGGGGGCTGGGGGGGTCCCATCGGTAGCCTCGGGGGTCAGATGGGGGATGAGGGGGATGCTGGGGGGTCCCATCGGTAGCCTCAGGGGTCAGATGGGGGCTGAGGGGGATGCGGGGGGTCCCATTGGCAGCCTGGGGGTCCCATCAGCAGCCTCAGGGTCTGATGGGGGGTTTGGGGGGGGCTGGGGGGGATGCTGGGGGTCCCATCGGCATCTTCAGGGGTCACATGGGGGGTTTGGGGGGGCTGAGGGTGATGCTGGGGGTCCCATCGGCAGCTTCAGGCGTCAGATGGGGGGTTTGGGGGGGCGGGGGGGGATGCTGGGGGTCCCATCGGCAGCCTGGGGAGGTCCCATTGGCAGCCTGGGGGTCCCATCAGCAGCCTCAGGGTCTGATGGGGGGTTTGGGGGGGGCTGAGGGGGATGCTGGGGGTCCCATCAATAGCCTTGGGGGTCCCATCGGCAGCCTGGGGGGTCAGATGGGGGGTTTGGGGGGGCTGAGGGGGATGCTGGGGGTCCCATCGGCAGCCTCAGGGGTCAGATGGGGGGTTTGGGGGGGCTGAGGGGGATGCTGGGGGTCCCATCGGCATCTTCAGGCGTCAGATGGGGGGTTTGGGGGGGATGAGGGGGATGCTGGGGGTCCCATCAACAGCTTGGGGGGGTCCCATCGGCAGCCAGGGGGTCCTATCGGCAGCCTCGGGGTTTGGGGGGGGGGGCTGAGGGCGATGCTGAGGGTCCCATCGGCAGCCTCAGGGGTCAGATGGGGGGTTTGGGGGGGGCTGAGGGGGATGCTGGGGGTCCCATCGGCAGCCTCAGGGGTCAGATGGGGGTTTGGGGGGGATGAGGGGGATGCTGGGGGTCCCATCGGCAGCCTCAGGGGTCAGATGGGGGGTTTGGGGGGGCTGAGGGGGATGCTGGGGGTCCCATCGGCAGCCTCAGGGGTCAGATGGGGGGGTTGGGGGGGCTGAGGGGGATGCTGGGGGTCCCATCGGCAGCCTCAGGGGTCAGATGGGGGTTTGGGGGGGATGAGGGGGATGCTGGGGGTCCCATCGGCAGCCTGGGGGGTCAGATGGGGGGGGCTGAGGGGGATGCTGGGGGTCCCATCGGCAGCCTGGGGGTCCCATCGGCAGCCTCAGGGTCTGATGGGGGGTTTGGGGGGGGCTGAGGGGGATGTGGGGGGGTCCCTCCATCAGCCGGGGGGGGTCAGAGAGGGGATTTTGGGGGTTGGGGGGGTCCCGTCGCGTGGAGTCACCCTCCCATGTCCCCTTTGTCCCCTCCCTGCCCCTCCACCCCCCCCGGGGGCATCAGCCCCCCACCCCCCCCGACGGTGCCACATCCCAGAAGGAAAACGGGGTTTGGGGGTGGGGGGTGTCATGGGGTGTCCCCTCCCCCCCCGTGTGTCCCCCCCCCCGGTGACCGGTGTCCCCCTCCCTCGCAGGGCCTGTCCTCGCAGAACGGTGGCTCTCCCAGCGGCACCGTGGTATAACTGTCACCGTGTCACCCGTGTCACCGTGTCACCGTCACCCGTACGTACCCCCACCCCCCCCACCCCCCCCCGCCGTGGGTGCCACCACCCACCCCCCAACCCCCCCGCTCGAGGACACCGCTCTGTCCCCCTCCCCCCATACTACTGAGCCCCCCCCCGGGGTGGGCGGGCGCCCCGTTGTCCCCACGGCCACCGGCCGTGTCCCCCCCCGTCCCGGTGGGGTGCCCTGTGCCTTTGTCACTTTATGTCCCCCGCCGTGTCGCGGGGGCCACCGGGCTCTTGTCCCTTATTTATACTAAAGAGACTTTTTTTCGCACCGCGGTGGCCCTGACGTGTCGGGGGACAGGGACAGGTTGGGGACATGGGGACACCGGGGGGGGGGCGTGGGGCAAGGGGACGCACTGGGTGTGACACGTGGGGGCTGGGTGTGATGGGGGGGGGGGGACACAGGGCCAGGTTGGGGACACAGTGGGGACAGGCTGGGGACACATTTGGTGGCACGTGGGGACAGGTTGGGGACACAATGGGACCAGAGTGGGTGGCACATGGGGACACGGTGGGGACAGGCTGGGGACACATTTGGTGGGACAGGTTGGGGACACAGTGGGGACACATTTGGTGGCACATGGGGACACAGTGGGGACAGGTTGGGGACACATTGGGGACAGGCTGGGGACACATTTGGTGGCACATGGGGACACAGTGGGGCAGGTTGGGGACACATTTGGTGGCACGTGGGGACACAGTGGGGACAGGTTGGGGACACGGTGGGGACAGGCTGGGGACACATTTGGTGGCACATGGGGACACAGTGGGGCAGGTTGGGGACACAATGCGACCAGAGTG
>NW_024427493.1:0-18072 GCF_017639655.2 Falco naumanni
GGGGGCAACATCTGGGTGAGGAGCTTGTCCGTCTTCTGCTTCTCGATCTCCAGCTCCTCGGTGCGCTCGCGGATGAGGTCCTCCAGGTTGCTGGAGTACTGCTCCAGCATGCGCAGCATCGAGTCGATGATGTTGGTCTTCCGGCCCTTGTTGATGCTCTTGAACTGCCAGGACCCCCCACCCCAGCATCAAGGTGGGTCCCGTGGCCCAGAGACCCCACCCCACCCCACCCCCCGCCCCGGAGCAGGTCAATCCCCCCCCCCCCCCCATCCCCCACTCAACAGACACCACGGGGGGACACCCCCAGGCACACATGGGGTGGGGAAGGGCAGAACGTGGTGGGGCCGCGTGGCCACCAGGCCCACAGGTCCCCAGCGCAGGGTCACCCCACAGCACAGGGCCCACCAAAGCCCACACTGGTCCCATCATCCCATACTGGTCCCACCAAAGCCCACACTGGTCCCACCATCCCATACTGGTCCCACCATACCACACTGGTCCCACCATCCCACACTGGTCCCACCATCCCATACTGGTCCCACCAAAGCCCACACTGGTCCCACCATCCCATACTGGTCCCACCAAAGCCCACACTGGTCCCACCATCCCATACTGGTCCCACCAAAGCCCACACTGGTCCCATCATCCCATACTGGTCCCACCAAACCCCACACTGGTCCCACCATCCCATACTGGTCCCACCAAAGCCCACACTGGTCCCACCATCCCATACTGGTCCCACCAAAGCCCACACTGGTCCCACCATCCCACACTGGTCCCACCAAAGCCCACACTGGTCCCACCATCTCAAACCCCACACTGGTGCCACCAAACCCCACACTGGTGCCACCAAACCCCACACTGGTGCCACCCAACTCCACACTGGTCCCACCACCTCAAACCCCACACTGGTCCCACCATCCCATACTGGTCCCACCAAACCCCACACTGGTCCCACCATCCCATACTGGTCCCACCAAAGCCCACACTGGTCCCACCATCCCATACTGGTCCCACCAAACCCCACACTGGTCCCACCATCTCAAACCCCACACTGGTCCCACCAAACCCCACACTGGTGCCACCCAACTCCACACTGGTCCCACCACCTCAAACCCCACACTGGTCCCACCAAACCCCACACTGGTCCCACCATCCCATACTGGTCCCACCCGACCCCACACTGGTGCCACCACCTCAAACCCCATACTGGTCCCACCCAACCCCACACTGGTCCCACCACCTCAAACCCCACACTGGTCCCACCAAACCCCACACTGGTCCCACCATCCCATACTGGTCCCACCCAACCCCACACTGGTGCCACCACCTCAAACGCCACGCTGGTGCCACCCAACCCCACACTGGTGCCACCACCTCAAACCCCACACTGGTCCCACCACCTCAGACCCCACACTGGTGCCACCCAACCCCACACTGGTGCCACCCAACCCCACACTGGTGTGTGTGTGTCCCCGGTCCCACCTGGTCGAAGATCTGGTCGATGGTGGGCCGCCGCTCGGGCTGCTCGTTCCAGCACTCCTTCATCAGGTGGATGCACTCCAGCGGCGCTTGGTCGGCCGAGACCGCCGGGCGGCACAGCGGGGGGGGGTCGCCTCACCTTCTCGATGATCTCTGGGGACACCAGGACACCGCGTCACCAGGGGGGGCTGGGGGTGGGGGGTGGGCGGGGAGGGGCTGGCGGTGGGGGTGGGGTCAACCGAGGTGTCATGGAGGGCCAGAGGTGCTGGTGGTCATCAGCTGGGGGGGGGTGAGGGGTGTCTGGGGGGGTCCTGGAGGTATTGGGGGGGGTCTGGGGATACCTGGGGAGGGGGGTCCTGGAGTTACTGGGGGAGATGTTCCTGGAGATACTGGGGGGAATGTTCCTGGAGATACTGGGGGGGATGTTCCTGGAGATACCTGGAGGTCCTGGAGATACCTGGGGGGGGGGGGGCGGTCCTGGAGATACCTTGGGGGGGGTCCTGGCGGTACTGGGGGGTGGTCCCGGAGGTACTGGGGGGGATGTTCCTGGAGATACCTGGTTAGGGGGGTCCTGGGGGAGCGCAGGCGTGTGGGGGTGGTGGGTTGTGGGTGTCCTGGAGGCGTTACTGGGTGGTGACTGGGGGCACTGGGCGGTGACTGGGGGCACTGGGCGGAGACTGGGGGCACTGGGGTACCTTCAGGGGGCAGTCCCAGCATGCAGTAGGGGCCGCTGCGGCAGATGACCTCCTGCATGATGATCCCGATGCCGTAGATGTCCCCTCGGAAGGAGCCGCGACGCTCCAGGGCCGCGTCCCGCAGCAGCTCCGGAGCCGTCCACAGGCGCTCTGCGCGGTGGGCGTGGCCACGGTCGCACACGCCCACTCCAAAGCCACGCCCGCCCCCTTCCAAACCACACCCACCCGGACACCCACCTACCCTGGCCACCCGCCCTTGGGTGGTGGGGGCACCTGATGGTGTAGTCACAGCCCCTATAGAAAACCGCGCCCCCTTTTGGAGACCACGCCCCCTAGGAGACCACACCCATAGCTATTGACCACGCCTCCTCTAGGAGGCCACACCCACTGCTGGAGACACCGCCACCCTCAACAGGGGATGGGTGGGAGTGGCCACGCCCCACCTGCAAGCTCCACCCCCAGGCACTGAAGCCCTGCCTCCATGTGCCACACCCATCACAAGCCCCACCCCCAGGTGCCACCCCAACGCTAAAGCCCCCAACTCCAGCCCAGAGACCCCCCCTTAGATCCCCCCCACCCAACAGTCCCTATAGGCTCCACCCCTTCCCCTTGACCCCACCCGCCATGGCCTAGCCCCGCCCCCCAGCCCAACCCCCCCCCCCCCCGGCCCCCGCCCTCACCCTGTGGCTTGGGGGTGGGGGAGGGGATGCGCTGGGCCTCCAGCAGCTCGTTGTAGCCGTGGTCGGTGACCTTGAGCACGAAGCGCCCGTCCACCACGCAGTTACGGGACTTGAGGCGCCCGTGGACCACGTCGCGGTGGTGCAGGTACCGCATGCCCTGCGGGACAGGCCGCGGCACCCGCGCCGTCACCACCCAGCGACAGCCGGGGTCATGCCAAGGTGGTTGTCACGGTGGGCAACGTGCCGTGGGCAATGGTGTGGCTACTGCCACGGTCAACACCGTCATGGTTAACAGCATCGTGGCCACCACCGTGGCTACTGCCATGGTCAACACCACCACGGTCAACACCACCATGGTCAACACCCTGTCTACTGCCATGGACAACACCGCCATGGCCACCACCGTGGCTACTGCCATCGTCAACACCATCGTGGCCACCACTGTAGCTACTGCCATGGGCAAAACCATGGTGGCCACCACCGTGGCTACTGCCATGGTCAAACTGCCATGGCCAACACCACCATGGTCAACACCCTGTCTACTGCCATGGTCAACACCGCCGTGGCCACCACCATGGCTACTGCCATGGTCAACACCGCTGTGGTCAACATCATGGTGGCCACCACCATGGCTACTGCCATGGTCAAACTGCCATGGCCAACACTATCATGGCCACCACCGTGGCTACTGCCATGGTCAACACCACCATGGTCAACACGGCCATGGCCACCGCCGTGGCTACTGCCATCGTCAACACCATCGTGGCCACCACTGTAGCTACTGCCATGGGCAACACCGCCATGGTCAACACCATCGTGGCCACCACCGTGGCTACTGCCATGGTCAACACGGCCATGGTCAATGCCGTGGCTACTGCCATGGTCAAACTGCCATGGCCAACACCATCGTGGCCACCACTGTAGCTACTGCCATGGTCAACACGGCCATGGTCAACACCACCATGGTCAACACCCTGTCTACTGCCATGGGCAACACTGCCATGGCCACCACCGTGGCTACTGCCATTGTCAACACCACCATGGTCAACATCATCATGGCCACCACCGTGGCTACTGCCATGGTCAACACCGCTGTGGTCAACACCATGGTGGCCACCACCGTGGCTATTGCCATGGTCAACACCGCCATGGTCAACACCACCGTGGCCAACACTGTGTCTACTGCCATGGCCATCATTGCCACAGCCACCAGCGCCACCATGGCCATGGTCACCAGCCCCACCACAGCCACCTCCCGTTCCCACATCCTTTACGCTTACTGCCACGTCCCCCCCCGCGTGCCCTCCACTTGTCACCTTGATGAGGTCGATGAGGAGGGAGGACTTGAACATCCAGTCGAGCTTCATGTCCTCGTTGCGCAGCAGGTCCTCCAGGCTACCGCGGGAGCAGTGCTCCGAGACAATGGCGAAGATGCCGCAGTCGTGGAAGAAGCCCAAGAAGAGGTTGACGTTCTCGTGGCGCAGGTCACGCAGCTGTCCCAGGCCAAAGGACACGTTGGACAGGGCCCAGCATTGTCCCTGGGGCCTGGTGGTGTCCCCTCGTGGCCTGGCCTTGTCCCACCATGGCCTGGTGTTTACCCCTGTGGCCTTCTATGGTCCTGCACTGTCCCCCATGGCCCAGCAATGTCACCCCATGGCCCAACATTGTCCCCCAAGCAACAGTGGTGTCCCCCATGACCCAACAGTGTCCCTCCATGGCCCAGCGGTGTCCCACCATGACCCAACGGTGTCCCACCATGGCCCAACAGTGTCCCACCATGACCCAAGTGTCCTACCATGGCCCAACGGTGTCCCCATGGTCCAGTGGTGTCCCACCATGACCCAACAGTGTCCCACCATGGCCCAACGGTTTCCCCATGAGCCAACGGTGTCCCACCATGGCCCAACAGTGTCCCACCATGACCCAACAGTGTCCCACCATGGCCCAACAGTGTCCCACCATGGCCCAACGGTGTCCCACCATGGCCCAACAGTGTCCCACCATGGCCCAACGGTTTCCCCATGACCCAACGGTGTCCCACCATGACCCAACAGTGTCCCACCATGACCCAACAGTGTCCTACCATGGTCCAGTGGTGTCCCACCATGGCCCAACAGTGTCCCACCATGACCCAACAGTGTCCTACCATGGTCCAGTGGTGTCCCACCATGACCCAACAGTGTCCCCATGACCCAACGGTGTCCCACCATGGCCCAACAGTGTCCCACCATGACCCAACAGTGTCCCCATGACCCAACGGTGTCCCACCATGGCCCAACAGTGTCCTACCATGGCCCAGCGGTGTCCCACCATGACCCAATGGTGTCCCACCATGACCCAACAGTGTCCCACCATGGCCCAACAGTGTCCCACCATGGCCCAACAGTGTCCCACCATGGCCCAACGGTTTCCCCATGACCCAACGGTGTCCCACCATGACCCAACAGTGTCCCACCATGACCCAACAGTGTCCCCATGACCCAACGGTGTCCCACCATGGCCCAACAGTGTCCCACCATGACCCAACAGTGTCCTACCATGGTCCAGTGGTGTCCCACCATGGCCCAACAGTGTCCCACCATGACCCAACAGTGTCCTACCATGGTCCAGTGGTGTCCCACCATGACCCAACAGTGTCCCCATGACCCAACGGTGTCCCACCGTGGCCCAACAGTGTCCCACCATAACCCAACAGTGTCCCCATGACCCAACGGTGTCCCACCATGGCCCAACAGTGTCCTACCATGGCCCAGCGGTGTCCCACCATGACCCCTCACCTTGCAGAAGGCCAGCTTGGTGGCCGGTTTCACCTCGCTGTGCTGGTCTCCAGGGAACTTCTTCAGCCAGACCCAGTCGCCCTGGGGGCGGGGAGGGGCAGAGTGGGTGAGCTCCGAGCACCCCCACGACCAGCCCCACCCCACCACCCCGGGGGACACCAGGGCCGCTCCTCCCCCTCCCCCCACGCCCCCACCCCAACACGCAACCCTACTAGAAAACACTGGAGAACCTTCATCCGCTCACCCAGAAGCACCCTCCCCCCACCCCTTTTTTTTGCCCCGGTTGGGGCGGGGGGGGGATGGGATGGGGTGGGGTGGGGTGGGGGGAGGGCAGAAGGGCCAGTTTTGGGGTGAAACGGTGGGATTTTCGCTTCCAACTTACCTGCACGGAGGCGACAAGGCCCTGCTGGTTAAACAAAAGGAGGAGGAGGGGGAGGTGGCTGGTGGCCTTCTGGGTACCGGCTCCCTGCGGGAAAGGGCGGGGGCAGCTGTCAATCACAGCCGGGGTGCTGGGGGGGGAGGGGCGGTTCCCCACCCCCACTCCACCCGTGGTGGAGGACACCGGGGGCGGGGGGGTGGTGGTGGTGCGTGTTGTCCCTATGGTGGTGGCCCTGCCTTGTCGCCCCCGGAGGTGGCGGGTGGGGGGAGGGGGGGGGTGGGGTGGGGGTGGCGGGGGTGACGGGGAGGGTGACGGGGTGGGGGAGGGGCACGGGTAGGGGGAATGGGGGGAGGGGGCGCCTTACCTCGGCGATGGCCACGTTGGTGTTGTCGGGGGCTGCCACCACGCTCTTGACACTCTTGGCGTCCCCCCCGCTACAGCCGGCCAGGCTGGCGTTGCTGCCACCCACCTGTGGTGACAGGTCAGGGTGTCACCCGTGGGGACACGGCACCCAAGGGGTTACGTCACCCATGGGGACCCACCACCCCATGGACCTTCTCCCCAGGGGCAGAGCCTGGCTCTGGGGGGGACTTCACCCATGGGGACCCATCATCCGTTGGGATGGATCACCCACGGGGTCACCCGCTGGGACACCACCACCCATGGGGTCACCCGCTGGGATGGATCACCCACGGGGTCACCTGCTAAGACACCACCACCCGCTGGGATGGATCACCCATGGGGTCACCCAATGGGACACCACCACCCATGGGGACCCATGGGCCTGTAGGTCACCTCCCAAGGTCACAGGATCACCTTGGGACACAGGGACACTGGAGACATGTCACTCCAAGTGTCCATATGAGGAGGCCATAGGTCTCCTCAGCTATAGGGGAGGACACCAGGCCATGGGGACTCACCAGCCACACAGAATATGTCACCCATGGGGTCCCACCAGCCCATGGACCTCCTCTCAAGGCCAAGACTGACCATGGCACAGACCCCAGGACACAGGGTCTCCTTTCTGGTCACTTCTGGGGCTGTCAGGTCCCTGGGCCACCATGGCCACCACAGAAGACATCCCAACAGAGCCCCCCCACCCCTCACCTGCTTGCTGCTCTGGGTGTTGATGAAGGTCAAGTCCTCCATGGTGAGGATGATCTTATTGGGGCCCTTCATCAGCTGGGCCTGCTGGATGCGGCGCCTGCGGGGAGGGGACGCGGAAGCTGCTGAGGTGGCCCCCCAGGGACCCTGAACCTCCCCGAGGTCCCCCCCTGGGCCCCCCAGCGCCCCCCATGAGGTGTCCCTCACCCCATGGATGTCTCCTTCACCCCATGAGGTGGTGGCACCCACCTGATGAAGCAGGCGAGGGCAGCCCCCGCCGCGATGAGGGCAGAGATGAGGACAAACATGAGGAGGACGAAGGTGGCGTCCATCCCTGTGCCGGAGAGAGGAGCGGAATGAAGGGGGGACACGGCCTAGCGGAGCCACCCTGGCCTCCCGTGGTGGGTCATGGTCACCCAGGAATCCATGGCCACCTATGACTGCTTACGGTTCATGGATGCCCACCATGGTCACCCGTGGCCACCCATGGCCACCTATTATGACTGCTTATGGCCATGGATGTCCACCATGATTGTCACCTGTGGTCACCCCTGGTCAGCCATGGCCACCTATGACTGCTTATGGCCATGGATGTCCACCATGATTGTCACCTGTGGCCACCTCTGGTCAGCCACGGCCACCTATGACTGCTTATGGCCATGGATGTCCACCATGATTGTCACCTGTGGTCACCCCTGGTCAGCCATGGCCACCTATGACTGCTTATGGCCATGGATGTCCACCATGATTGTCACCTGTGGCCACCTCTGGTCAGCCACGGCCACCTATGACTGCTTATGGCCATGGATGTCCACCATGATTGTCACCTGTGGCCACCTCTGGTCAGCCACAGCCACCTATGACTGCTTATGGCCATGGATGTCCACCATGATTGTCATCTGTGGCCACCTCTGGTCAGCCACTTATTATGACTGCTTATGGCCATGGATGTCCACCATGATTGTCACCTGTGGTCACCCCTGGTCAGCCATGGCCACCTATGACTGCTTATGGCCATGGATGTCCACCATGATTGTCACCTGTGGCCACCTCTGGTCAGCCACGGCCACCTATGACTGCTTATGGCCATGGATGTCCACCATGATTGTCACCTGTGGTCACCCCTGGTCAGCCATGGCCACCTATGACTGCTTATGGCCATGGATGTCCACCATGATTGTCACCTGTGGCCACCTCTGGTCAGCCACGGCCACCTATGACTGCTTATGGCCATGGATGTCCACCATGATTGTCACCTGTGGCCACCTCTGGTCAGCCACAGCCACCTATGACTGCTTATGGCCATGGATGTCCACCATGATTGTCATCTGTGGCCACCTCTGGTCAGCCACTTATTATGACTGCTTATGGCCATGGATGTCCACCATGATTGTCACCTGTGGCCACCTCTGGTCAGCCACGGCCACCTATGACTGCTTATGGCCATGGATGTCCACCATGATTGTCATCTGTGGCCACCTCTGGTCAGCCACAGCCACCTATTATGATTGCTTATGGCCATGGATGTCCACCATGATTGTCACCTGTGGCCACCTCTGGTCAGCCACGGCCACCTACTATGACTGCTTATGGCCATGGATGTCCACCATGATTGTCACCTGTGGTCACCCCTGGTCAGCCACGGCCACCTATGACTGCTTATGGCCATGGATGTCCACCATGATTGTCACCTGTGGCCACCTCTGGTCAGCCACGACCACCTATGACTGCTTATGGCCATGGATGTCCACCATGATTGTCATCTGTGGCCACCTCTGGTCAGCCACTTATTATGACTGCTTATGGCCATGGATGTCCACCATGATTGTCACCTGTGGCCACCTCTGGTCAGCCACGGCCACCTATGACTGCTTATGGCCATGGATGTCCACCATGATTGTCATCTGTGGCCACCTCTGGTCAGCCACTTATTATGACTGCTTATGGCCATGGATGTCCACCATGATTGTCACCTGTGGCCACCTCTGGTCAGCCACGACCACCTATGACTGCTTATGGCCATGGATGTCCACCATGATTGTCATCTGTGGCCACCTCTGGTCAGCCACTTATTATGACTGCTTATGGCCATGGATGTCCACCATGATTGTCACCTGTGGCCACCTCTGGTCAGCCACGACCACCTATGACTGCTTATGGCCATGGATGTCCACCATGATTGTCATCTGTGGCCACCTCTGGTCAGCCACTTATTATGACTGCTTATGGCCATGGATGTCCACCATGATTGTCACCTGTGGCCACCTCTGGTCAGCCACGGCCACCTATTATGACTGCTTATGGCCATGGATGTCCACCATGATTGTCATCTGTGGCCACCTCTGGTCAGCCATGGCCACCTATGACTGCTTATGGCCATGGATGTCCACCATGATTGTCATCTGTGGCCACCTCTGGTCAGCCACTTATTATGACTGCTTATGGCCATGGATGTCCACCATGATTGTCACCTGTGGCCACCTCTGGTCAGCCACGGCCACCTATTATGACTGCTTATGGCCATGGATGTCCACCATGATTGTCATCTGTGGCCACCTCTGGTCAGCCACGGCCACCTATGACTGCTTATGGCCATGGATGTCCACCATGATTGTCACCTGTGGCCACCTCTGGTCAGCCACGACCACCTATGACTGCTTATGGCCATGGATGTCCACCATGATTGTCATCTGTGGCCACCTCTGGTCAGCCACTTATTATGACTGCTTATGGCCATGGATGTCCACCATGATTGTCACCTGTGGCCACCTCTGGTCAGCCATGACCACCTATGACTGCTTATGGCCATGGATGTCCACCATGATTGTCATCTGTGGCCACCTCTGGTCAGCCACTTATTATGACTGCTTATGGCCATGGATGTCCACCATGATTGTCACCTGTGGCCACCTCTGGTCAGCCACGGCCACCTATTATAACTGCTTATGGCCATGGATGTCCACCATGATTGTCACCTGTGGCCACCTCTGGTCAGCCACGGCCACCTATGGATGGATGGACGGGTGGACAGACAGATGGATGGAAGGAGGGATGGAGGGAGGGGCGGGTGGACAACCCAACGGAGCAGTGGAGGTGGGAGCGGGTGGAGGGATGGCCAGAGGGTTGGCCAGACACCCCCCTTGGCCAACCAGTTGGCCACCTGTGGGTCCAACTGGTCAAGTTGGCCACCTGTGGGTCCAACTGGTCATCCACGGACAGATGGAGAGAGGTGGGAGAAGGTCCATGCTGGTGGCCACTCACCCCCGTTGCAGATGGAGCTTGAGTCAAACCAACAGCCGTCGTCGGTGCCGGGGCTGGAGCTGTGGGGCCAGTGGACACTGTGGCCGCGGTGGCTCAAACCCCGCGTGCCCGGCTCCAGCCCGTAGACGGGCCACAACTTGTCCCCTTTGTTGTCCGTGTCCAACACCACGTAGGGGACGGTGACATCCCCGTCCTCGGTGACGGAGAAGGGTTGGCAGAAGCCCTCCAGCTGGAACCCGCGGGCGTTCTCGGCTACGCTGGTGCCCATCACCCAACGGCCCGTTTGCCGCGTGGCCTCCACCGCCTTGGCCAAGAAGTAGATGGAGTTGTAGATGGTGGCAAAGAGGGGGTGGACCTGTGGGGGGAGGGGGTGTCAGGGGGTGCTGAGGTGCCACCAGCAGGTCCATGGGCCATGGGGACAGCCAGAGGACAACGCCACCGGCCACGGCCATCCCCACCCAAGCTCGTTGGCTGTGGGCAACTCAACCCAGAGCTGTTGGCCACTGTCACCCCCACCCCACCCCCATGGCCATGGCCACCTCCCTCTGATGCCTACAAGCCACAGCCACCTCCCCACAAGCCACACTGGCCACATTCTCCACCAGTGGCCCCACCACACGTCTGACCCATAAGACCTGCTGGCTCCCAACCCAACCCCATGGACGTGTCCCTCACCCCATGGACGTCTCCTTCACCCCGTGGATGTGTCCCTCACCCCATGGACATGTCCCTCACCCCATGGATGTCTCCTTCACCCCGTAGACGTGTCCCTCACCCCATGGATGTCTCCTTCACCCCGTGGACGTGTCCCTCACCCCATGGATGTCTCCTTCACCCCGTGGACGTGTCCCTCACCCCATGGATGTCTCCTTCACCCCATAGACGTGTCCCTCACCCCATGGATGTCTCCTTCACCCCATGGACGTGTCCCTCACCCCATGGATGTCTCCTTCACCCGGTGGACGTGTCCCTCACCCCACGGACGTGTCCCTCACCCCATGGATGTCTCCTTCACCCCCATGGACGTGTCCCTCACCCCATGGATGTCTCCTTCACCCCATGGACGTGTCCCTCACCCCACAGACGTGTCCCTCACCCCACGGACGTGCCCCCCACCCCACGGACGTGCCCCCCCAGCCCACCTCGGTGGGGTCGATGTGCGCGGGGATCTCGTAGGCCTCCTTGGCCTGCTGCAGGGCCTCGTGGAAGGTGAGGTGGGGCGAGTCGATGGTGACGGTGAGGACGGCGTCGTAGGCCAGGCGCAGCTTGGTGTTGTTGGCCAGGACGGGGTAGGGCAGGCGCCGGTAGGGCAGGGGGAAGGTCAGGGCGTCGTAGGGGATGAAGACGTAGGTGCCGTCGGCCATGCCCATCTCCTCCACCTCCTCCAGGAGGACCCGCTGCTCCTCGCCGCCCAGCAGCACCGAGTGCATGCACATCACCACCACTGTGGGGGAGGGGAGGGGGCGTCACGCTGGGGGCGCCCCACCCCCTGCCGGCACCCGGCGCCGGCTGGAGACCCCCAGGCAACCGGCAGCTGGTGTGGGGGCTGTCTTCGTCCTGGGCCACCTGCTCTGTCCTTCGCCCACCCACCTTCATCCACCTCCATCCGTCCTTCATCCACCCTTTTTCCACCCACGTTCACCATCTCCTTCCATGTCCACCATCTCCTCCCATCCTTCCTCTCCTACCTCCATCCACTTCCATCCACCCTTCCTCCATCCATGCATGTCCACCATCTCCATCCATCCTTCCTCCATCCATCCATCCTCCATCCACCCACGCCCCCATCTCCATCCATTCATCCTCCGTCCACCCACACCCACCATCTCCATCCATCCATCCTACCTCATCCATCCATCCTCCATCCACCCATGCCCCCATCTGCATCCATCCATCCTTCCTCCATCCACGCCCACCATCTCCATCTCCATCGATCCACCCACGCCCACCATCTCCATCCATCCATCCTCCATCCACCCACGCCCACCATCTCCATCCATCCATCCTCCATCCACCCACGCCCACCATCTCCATCTCCATCCACCCACACCCACCATCTCCATCTCCATCCATCCACCCACACCCACCATCTCCATCTCCATCCATCCACCCACACCCACCATCTCCATCTCCATCCATCCACCCACGCCCACCATCTCCATCTCCATCCATCCACCCACGCCCACCATCTCCATCTCCATCCATCCACCCACGCCCACCATCTCCATCTCCATCCATCCACCCACGCCCACCATCTCCATCTCCATCCATCCACCCACGCCCACCATCTCCATCTCCATCCACCCACACCCACCATCTCCATCTCCATCCATCCACCCACGCCCACCATCTCCATCCATCCATCCTCCATCCACCCACGCCCACCATCTCCATCCATCCATCCTCCATCCATCCATGCCCACCATCTCCATCTCCATACATCCACCCACGCCCACCATCTCCATCCATCCATCCTCCATCCACCCACGCCCACCATCTCCATCTCCATCCACCCACGCCCACCATCTCCATCTCCATCCATCCACCCACGCCCCACCATCTCCATCCATCCATCCTCCATCCACCCACGCCCACCATCTCCATCCATCCATCCTCCATCCACCCACGCCCACCATCTCCATCCATCCATCCTCCATCCACCCACACCCACCATCTCCATCCATCCATCCTCCATCCACCCACGCACACCATCTCCATCTCCATCCATCCACCCACGCCCTCCATCTCCATCCATCCTTCCTCCATCCATCCATCCTCCATCCATCCACGCCCACCATCTCCATCTCCATCCATCCACCCACACCCACCATCTCCATCTCCATCCATCCACCCACACCCACCATCTCCATCTCCATCCATCCACCCACACCCACCATCTCCATCCATCCATCCTCCATCCACCCACGCCCACCATCTCCATCTCCATCCACCCACACCCACCATCTCCATCTCCATCCATCCACCCGCGCCCACCATCTCCATCCATCCATCCTCCATCCACCCACGCCCACCATCTCCATCTCCATCCACCCACGCCCACCATCTCCATCTCCATCCATCCACCCACACCCACCATCTCCATCCATCCATCCTTCCTCATCCACCCTTCCTCCCCCCACCCATGCCCACCGCCTCCGCCCACCCGCCCTTCCCCCCCTTCCCCCACCCCCTCACCTCTGACGCCGTCGGCCCTCTTCACCCTCCTCAGAGCCTCGCGGGCCTCCTCTCCGCGGGCGCCGGTGGTGGTGACGACCGTGACGGGCAGCCCCCGCGCCCGCAGCTCCTGGGCCAGCCCCTGCCCCACCTCCCGCCACAGGTCCCCGGGTGCCGACACCACGGCCACGTGGGCCCAGCGGAAGAAGCGGAGGACGGCGTGGAGGACCCCCGCGGGCTCGGGCAGGGGGGTCACCAAGGTGTCCGCGCCCTCCGCCTCGCCCAGGCAGGCCCAGGAGACCAGGGGCTTGTTCCAGGCGGCCGCCAGGAGCCCGGCGGCGCCGCAGGTGGCCGGGCTGAGGGGTCCCACCAGCCCCGTGGCGTAGCGCTCGGCGCTGAGCAGCCCCGCCACCGCCTGGGGGGTCCGGCACGCCTCACCCAGCACCACCGCGTCCCACCAGTAGCCTTGGTTGAGCGCCGGGTCGCGGTTGAGACGGGCCACGGCCAAGCGGGAGGCCACCTCCGGCAGCGCCCGGGCCAGGACGGGGTCGCAGGTCCAGGGACCCATCACCCCCACCTTGAAGGTGGCCCCGTGCGCTGGGGACGGGCGCAGGAGGAGGAGGAGGAGCAGGAGCAGGAGGAGGTGGGGGGGCCACCGGGGGTGGTGGGAGAGGCGGAGGAGGAAGCTGGTGGAGATGGCACCGTGGCAGGAGGGGACGACCGTCTGGGGGGTGCTGCCACGGTGGGAGGTGACGCCGGTTTGGGTGACACCGTGGCTGTGGGAGGTGCCACCACCGTGGGATGTGCTGCCGGTGTGGGAGATGCCACCAGCCTGGGAGATGGCGCTAAGGGAGGTGCCACCACCAGGGAAGGTGCTGTCACGGGAGGTGCCACCACGGTGGGAGACGTCGTTGTGGGAAATGCCACCACTGTGGGAGATATCACTCTTCTGGGAGATGCCACCACCATAGGAGATGCTACCACTACAGGAGACTCTGTCATGGGAGATGCCACCACTGTGGGAGATGTCACTCTTCTGGGAGATGCCACCACCATGGGAGATGCTACCACTACAGGAGACTCTGTCATGGGAGATGCCACCACTGTGGGAGATGTTACTCTTCTGGGAGATGCCACCACCATAGGAGATGCCACCACTATAGGAGACTCCATCGTGGGAGATGCCACCACTGTGGGAGATGTCACTCTTCTGGGAGATGCCACCACCATAGGAGATGCTACCACTATAGGAGACTCCGTCATGGGAGATGCCACCACTGTTGGAGATGTCACTCTTCTGGGAGATGCCACCACCATGGGAGACACTGTCATGGGAGATGCCACCACCATAGCAGATGCCACCACTATAGGAGACTCCATCATGAGAGATGCCACCACTGTGGGAGACGCCACCACCGTGGGAGATGCCATTCTTCTGGGAGATGCCACCACCATGGGAGACATTGTCATGGGATATGCCACCACCATGGGAGACGATGTTGTGGGAGATGTCACCACCGTGGGAGATGCCACCACTGTGGGAGACGTTGTTTTGGAAGAAGCCACCACCGTGGGAGATGCCATTCTTCTGGGAGATGCCACCACTATAGGACACACTGTCATGGGAGATGCCACCACTGTGGGAGACATCGTCATGGGAGATGCCACCACCGTAGGAGATGCCACCATTGTGGGAGACACTGTCATGGGAGATGCCACCACCATGGGAGATGTCACGCTTCTGGGAGATGCCACCACCATAGGAGATGTCACCACCATAGGAGACGTCGTTGTGGGAGATGCCACCACCGTGGGAGATGTCACCATGGAAGATGTCACGGTAGGAGATACCTCCGTGGCAGAAGCCACCACAGAAAAAGTCACCATGGGAGGCGCCACCACAGGTCACGTCCCCACGGGTGCTGCCACCGTGGGAGAAGCCACCACGAGGCCACATGGTCCAGGGCAGGACGTGGCTGTTGGGGACGAGGCAGGGGGTCCTCAGGCCCTGGGGGGCCGTGGCGGGAGGCGGCGGGGGGGTCCAGGGGGGTCCAGTGATGCCACCATGGTGGGACAGGGACCAGGGGGTCCGCAGGGTGGAGGGCCACCACCTGTGAGGGAAGAGGGGTGAGAGCGGGAGGGGGGGGGATGGACGTGAGGGGGGGGGTCCCTGGGTGGGGAGTCCTGGGTGGGGGGGTCCCTGGGTCCCTGGGTGGGGAGTCCTGGGTGGGGGGTCCCTGGGTCCCTGGGTGGGAGTCCTGGGTGGGGTCCCTGGGTCCATGGGTGGGGGGCCCTGGGTGGGGGGTCCCTGGGTCCATGGGTGGGGGTCCTGGGTGGGGGGTCCCTGGGTCCATGGGTGGGGGGTCCTGGGTGGAGGGTCCCTGGGTCCATGGGTGGGGGGGTCCCTGGGTCCATGGGTGGGGGGTCCTGGGTGGAGGGTCCCTGGGTCCATGGGTGGGGGGTCCCTGGGTCCATGGGTGGGGGGCCCTGGGTGGGGGGTCCCTGGGTCCATGGGTGGGGGTCCTGGGTGGGGGGTCCCTGGGTCCATGGGTGGGGGTCCTGGGTGGGGGGTCCCTGGGTCCATGGGTGGGGGTCCTGGGTGGGGTCCCTGGGTCCATGGGTGGGGGGTCCCTGGGGGTGTTTGTCTCCAGGGGTGGGGGGTGGGGTGTCCCATGGACCTGGATTCGTGGGTGGGGGGAGGGGCTGGCCCAGATACCCCCCACCCCGCTCCCATCATCCCCCGCGGCCCCGTTAATCCCCCGGGGGTAAAACCGGGATAATCCCCCCCCTCCCCCCCCTCCGGGCAGCGCAGACACGTGTGGGGTGGGGGAGGGGTGGGAAAGTGTGTGTGGGGGGGAAAGTGGGGCGACAGCCACACCCTGTGTCACCCCCACCCTGTGACACCCCCCAGTGACACCCCCCCCCCAGTGTCACATACACCCCCCACGGTGTGGCCCCACCCCCACTGTGTGCCCCTCCCCCCCCCCCCCCCCCCCCCCGGCACGCGGGTGCTGTAATCCCCCCCCCCTCCCCCCCCCCCCCCGCGGTTATTTCTGGCACCTTCATCCCTGCGCCTGCGGCTGGGTCACCCGCGTGCCACGTGTGTGCCAGGACACATGTCACATGTGCACACGTATGTGATGGGGACACAGCCCACACCTACACACGCGTGTGCCGGGACACATGTCACATGTGCACACGTATGTGATGGGGACACAGCCCACACCTACACACGCGTGTGCTGGGACACATGTCACATGTGCACATGTATGTGATGGGGACACAGCCCACACCTACACACGTGTGTGCCGGGACACATGTCACATGTGCACACGTATGCGATGGGGACATGGCCCACACCTACACACGCGTGTGCTGGGACACATGTCACATGTGCACACGTATGTGATGGGGACACGGCCCACACCTACACACGCGTGTGCTGGGATACATGTCACATGTGCACACATATGTGATGGGGACACAGCCCACACCTACACACGCGTGTGCTGGGACACATGTCACATGTGCACACGTATGTGATGGGGACATGGCCCACACCTACACACGCGTGTGCCGGGACACGTCACATGTGCACACGTATGTGATGGGGACACGGCCCACACCTACACACGCGTGTGCCAGGACACATGTCACATGTGCACACGTATGTGATAGGGACACAGCTCACATCTACACACGTGTGTGATGGAGACACATGTCAAACGTGCACATGCGTGTGCCAGGACACATCACACCTGCACACATGTGTGATGGGGACTTGCCCCGCCCCCCCGCACACACATGTAATGGGGACACGACCCCCACCTGCACACACATGTGTGCCGGGACACGTCACACAGACACACACACGTGATGGGGGCACGACCCACGCCCACCGGGGGACACGGCCCACACACGCGTGTACCAGGGATGTGACACATATGCACACGCGTGTGCAACGCTCCCCCCCCCCCGCCCCAGCCCAGCAGGGCCCCGGGTGTCATGGAAATGGGGAAGGACACGGGGGGTGTCGCGGGGGGGGTGTCACGGGGGGGGGGGGGGGCAGCACCTCCACACCCCCACGGGGGACCCAGGTATTTGGGGGGGGTCCCCACCACCCCCACAGGGGACCCAGGGGTCTGGGGTGGGTCCCCAGTCCCCCCATAGGGGCCCCAGTATCCGGGGGGGGGCACCCCAGTACCCCCATAGGGGACCGAGATACTGGGGGGGGTCCCCAAGGGTCCAGGATGGGCCCCCAGTGCCCCCATAGGGGCCCAGTATCCAGAGGGGGGGGCACCCCAGTACCCCCATAGGGGCCCAGGGTAAGGGGGGGGGGGGTCCCCAAGGGTCCGGAATGGGCCCCCAGTGCCCCCATAGGGGCCCCAGTATCCGGGGGGGGACACCCCAGTACCCCCATAGGGGACCCGAATACTGGGGGGGGTCCCCAAGGGTCCAGGATGGGCCCCCAGTGCCCCCAGTCCCCCCATAGGGGCCCCAGTATCCGGAGGGGGGGGGGG
>NW_024427494.1:0-17572 GCF_017639655.2 Falco naumanni
CAGGTCGGGGAAGTGCGTGCGCATGCTGCGCAGGACGCGGTGCAGCGCTCGCCCGCGAGGCGCCAGCTCCTCCCGCAGCCGCTGCTCCAGCTGCGCCCGTTGGCGCAGGCGCCAGGGCGGGGGGCGGCAGCTGTGCAGGGCCACCCCCCGCGCCTCCACGGGCGGCAGCACGAAGATGAACCTGGGGGGGGGGGAGGGGGGGGACACGGACACATCACACCCAGAGCCCACGGGACCCCCCCCCGCCCCCCGACACCCCCCGGTACCTGTCGAGGAGGGGCTGGAGCTGGTGCAGGCGCTGGGGGGGGGAGAGGATGGCGCGTGCCAGGGCCCCCCCCGGGGGGGGGCGTGGGGGGGGGCAGGGTGCAGAGCCCCAGCACCTCGCTGCCGTAGACGGGGGCCAGCCCGCAGCGCAGCTCGTTCAGCCGCAGCAGCCGCTCCAGCCGCTCTGCCCGGCCCCGCACCCGCTTCGCCTCCAGGGACTCCTGGAAGGGGGATGGGGGGTTGGGGGGTGGGGTCACCTCGGGGGGGTGACACCCCCCCCCCCACCCTCAGACCCAGCCAGACATCCCTCCCCCCCCCTCCCGAGCATCACCCCGCACCCCAAACCCTCCTGCTCCCTGGGGACCCTCAGGGTGCCTGGTGAATCCCCCGCCCCCCCCCCCCCCCAGCGTCTCCCTATGGGTGACTCCTCCCATCTGACGTCACACCCTACACCCCCCTAAATGCCCCCCCTCCCCCTCCCCCCCCAACAACCGCCCCCTTCAAGACCCCCACGGGCACTCCCCGTCCCCAGGTGCCCCCCCCCCCACCCATGGGTGCCCCCCCCCCCACCCATGGGTGCCCCCGTTTCCCCGAGGCACTCACCAGGTAGAAGGGGGAGCGTGGTGGGGGTGGGGGCTGGCGGCGGAGGGGTGGCCGGGGGGGGGTGGGTGCTGGGGGGGGGCTGGGGCTGGGCCCCCCCGGCCCCTCAGGCTCCTCTCGAGGGGGAGCAGCGGTGGCGGCGGGGGGCACCGAGGGGGCCCCTGGAGGGGCAGCGACGGGGGGGGGCAGTGGGTGCTGCTGGTATGGTGGGTGCTGTGGGGAGAAGACAAAGAGCAGGGGGGTCGGGGGGAAGCCCCAGGGAGAGGGGGGTGTCCCCGTCCCCCCCCCACAGAAGGGGGGGGGGCACCCGTGGGCAGACACTCACCCATCAGCTCAGGTCCGGCGGCAGCCGTGGCAGCGGCGGTGGGGGCGGGGATACCAGCGTGGGGGGTCGCAGGCAGCACCCGCAGCAGGGGCCGCCCCGGCGGGGCCGGGGGTGGTCGGGGGGCGGGTGGGGGTGCTGGGGGGGGCATGGGAGGGGACGCCAGCCCGTCGCGGGGTGCCTGTCGCACCACGATCTTCACCACCCCTGCGCTGTTCACCAGCGGCGTCGGGACTGCGGCGGTGGGGGGGGGGGGGAGGGGGGGGGGAGGGGACACGACAGGCGCATCAGCCACCCCCCCCAACCCCCCCCCAGCACACCAAGGGGGGTCCCAAGGGTGTGCGGGGGGTACTCAGAGGGGTCTGGGGGGGATCCCGGGATACCCAGAGGGGACCCGAGGCTTTGGGAAGGACGCTCAGCCGCCACCCCCCGCCGCCCGCTCCCCCTTACCTTGCGCAGCAGCGATGGGGAGGCCGATGGTGGGGGGCTGAGGGGGGGTCCCGGCTGGGGGAGCCCCCGCAGGGGCTGGGGGGGCGACGGGTGCCAGCAGGGTGACCTGGGCAGGGGGGCCCAGAAGCGGGTGCTGCCCCCCAGCCGCTACCAGGTGCACAACGTTCCCTGGGAAAGAAGGAGCAGAAACAACGGGGCGTCAGGGGGGCACCCCAAAGCCCCCTCGCCCACCAGAGCTGGGGGGAGGGGCTCCTAGCCAGGGCTGCCTCACGCCCCCACCCATTCATACAGGGATGCCCACCCACCTTGGGGGTCCCCCCTCCCCCACCCCCCACTTTCAGGGCTCCCCATCCATCTCTAGAGTCCCCCACCACCGTGGAGGGGGTCCCCCCTTTTGGGGTTCCTCCCCCCCTTTCTGGTGTTTCCCCCCCCCCCCCCCCATTTTGGGGGAGGGGGGTCCCACCTACTCCTGGGGTCCGTCCCCCCCCCCGACCCGGGCTGTTTTGGGGTACAGCTTCACCAGCTCCTCCCCCCCACCGAAGGGGTCGCCCCCCCTTTTTTAAGGGCAGCGATCTAAAACGAGTCCTGCAGAACTGGGGGGTGGGGGGGGTGGGCAGCACCCCTGACTTACGTGGGAGGCCGCGAGGGGGCGTGAGGGCCAGGTGCCGCAGGGGGGGGGCGGCCAGGGTGAGTTTGCTGCCCTGCAGCTGCAGGGTGAGGGGCTTGGCCCCCCCCGGCGCCGCCCCCCCGGGGGTCCCCCCTGGCCGCTGGGCCAGCGCCGCCAGCTGCCCGATGCTCACCACCTCGCCGGCTGCGGGGGCGGAAAGGCGCGTTTTGGGGTGCGCGCGGTCCAGTTAGAAGCGGGTCCCCCCAACTAAGGGGGGGGGGGTGGGGGGGGGGGGGGGTTCGGGGGAGGGGGTGCACTCACAGGGTAGGCGGGCCTGCATGTCGGGGGCCAGCAGGAGGCGCTGCGGGCCGGGGCCGGGCAGGGCATAGGCAGCCAGGGGGGGGGGCCGCCTTGCCCCCCAGGGTGGGGGCCGGGGGGGGCTGGGGGGAGCGGGGGGCCCCCGCCGCCGGGGGCGCGGCCAGGGGAGCGGGTGGCAGGGCTGCGGGAGGCAAGGGGTTAACCTGGGGGGGGGGGGGCTGCACCGCGCAGCCCCGCCCCCCCCCTTTGTTCAGCGCCCGGGGCAAGCACGGCCCCACCCCCTGTAAGCCCCACCCACCCACCCCCAGCCACGCCCCCTGCCCGCTGCCCACCAATGCCCGCCGCCCGCCCCGGCAAAGGCCCGCCCACCCCGCCCTCCAGACCACGCCCCCCACCCCGGAGCCCTCCTCACCGTGGGCGGAGCCGGCGGGGGGCGGAGCCAGCGCGGGCAGCAGGGTAGGGGCGGGCCGCGGAGGGGCCGCCAGGGCCAATCCGAGCCCCAGCCCCAGCCCCGCCCCCGCGGGGGGCAGCAAGGGGGCGGGGGCGGGTGCCGGGGCTCCACCCACAGGGGCGGGGCCGACGGCCGTAGGGGCGGGGATAGCGGGGGCCGGGGCCAGCAGCGCGGGGGCCAGGGTCACCCCCGGGGGGGCAGGGGCCACCAGCAAGGGGGCGTGTCCGGCAGGCGGGGGGGCGTGTCCGGCAGGCGGGGGGGGCGGGCCCAAGGGGCAGCACCCCCAGGGGGGCGGGGGGGGCCCCCCCCGGGCCGGGGGCTGTTGAGCAGCAGCACAGCCCGGCTCTCCGCCTTGGGCACCGGCTGCAGCATCCTGGGGGGCGGGGGGACAGAGGGCACCGGGGTCATTCTAACCCCCCAGGGACCCCCCCCAGGGACCCCCCCCCAGGGACCCCCCCCCAGGGACCCCCCCCCCAGGGACCCCCCCCCAGGGACCCCCAAGATCCCCCTGAGCACCCAGACCCCCACACCCCAAGCTAATGTCCCCCAGGGCCCCACCACCACCACCCTGGGGACACTGTGGGTGTCCCCACGGTGTCCCCCAGCCCCCCCCCAGTGCCCCCAGCCCCACCGCTGGTGTCCCCAGCCCCCCCGGTGTCCCCAGCCCCACCGCCAGTGTCCCCCTGGTGCCCCCCAGCCTCCCCGGTGTCCCCAGCCCCCCCGCATCCCCCTTGGTGCCCCCCAGCCCCCCCCCGGTGTCCCCAGCCCCCCCCGCGTCCCCCTTGGTGCCCCCCAGCCCTCCCCGGTGTCCCCAGCCCCCCCCCCAGTGTCCCCATGGTGCCCCCGGTGTCCCCAGACCCCCCCCCCCCCGGTGTCCCCATGGTGCCCCCCCAGCCCTCCCCGGTGTCCCCAGGTGTCCCCCCAAGGGCCCTTCTCGGTGCCCCCAAGTTCCATCCACCACCTCAGCGTCCCCAGGGGTCCCTCGCCGTCCCCAAGGGCTCCACCCCCACCCCCGTGTCCCCAAGGCCACCCCGGCGTGTCCCCCCCCCCCCTCACCGGTTGACTTTCATGCGGACGGGCTTGGGGCGCGGCGGGGGGTCGGGGGCAGCGGCGACGTCCTCGACCAGGCGCCGTGTCACCCGCCAGCGGGGCAGGAAGGTGTCCGCGGCGTAGCGGGACACGCGGCCCTCCAGGGCCACCAGATCAAACAGCGCCATGTCCACGTGCTGGGGGGGGGGACGGGGGACACGGTGGCGACGTCACCTGTGTCCCCTGCAAGCCCAGCAGGTGCCACCACAATGACGGGGTGGCCTTGTGACACCTCCGTGTCCCCTTAAGTCTGGTCACGGGGGTCCGGAGCCACGTGGCTGCTGCGTCCCCCGTGTCCTCAGGAGTGCCACCGCTTCTGGCCACGCCGGTGGCCCCCGGTGCACGTGACAACGACGGGGGCTCCCCGCGTCACCTCTCGGGCCACCCCCCCGCCTCCTCTGCGTCCCCAAAACCCCGAAGACGTTGAACCCCCCCGGGGTGTCCCCGACGTCCCCAGCGGTGCCACCACAGTCCCGGCGACACCGACGCCGCGGGTGGCCTGGAACACCCGGGGCTGCCCCAGGTCGCCACGAACCACCCTCCCGGCGCGTCCCCCGGCCCCCCCTCCCCCGCCGGTGGTGTCACCTTGAAGGGGTCGGGGTCGAGGGCGCGGAGGACCAGGGAGGCGGTGACGAAGCAGATGCCCTCGGTGACGAAGGGCGAGTGGACGGGCCGCGGCTCGAAGAGGTCGGGGTGGTTGCACACCTTGCGGAGCTGCATCAGCACGTTGATGACGCTCATGAAGTGTCCGCTGGCCAGGGTGGCCTTGGTGCTGCCGGAGGTGGACAGGGTGGAGGGTCAGGGGTGGGGGGGGGGGGGTGGGGGGGCACCTCGTGGGGACGCCTGGGGACGCGCCACCCACCTGGCCTGGCCCATGAAGTCGTCGTAGAGGTAGCGCTGGCGCTTGGAGAGGCGGCACTTGAGGACGTGCTCGTACTTCTTGGGCATCTGCTTCTCCACGTCCACCTTCAGGCGGCGCAGCAGGAAGGGGCGCAGCACCTGGGGGGGGGGGGCGGCCGTGGGGCGGGGGGCTGGGGGGGGCTGGGGGGGGCTGGGGGGGAGCAGGGGGCTGGGGGGGGCTGGGGGGGAGCGGGGGGCTGCAGGGGGGGTGGGGGGGGGGCTGGGGGGGAGCAGGGGCTGCGAGGGGACTGGGGGAGCTGAGGGGGAGCGGGGGCTGCAGGGGGGGGTGGGGGGGGGGCTGGGGGACTGCGGGGGGGGCGAGCCGTGGGGCGGGGGGCTGGGGGGGAGCGGGGGCTGCGGGGGGCTGGGAGGGGGGCTGGGAGGGGGGCTGGGGGGCTGTGGGGGGGCTGCGGGGGGCTGGGGGGGAGCAGGGGGCTGGGGGGGGCTGGGGGGGGAGCGGGGGCTGCAGGGGGGGTGGGGGCTGGGGGGCTGCGGGGGGGCTGGGGGGGAGCAGGGGGCTGTGGGGGGGCTGTGGGGGGGCTGGGGGGGCTGGGGGGGAGTGGGGGCTGCGAGGGGACTGGGGGAGCTGGGGGGGGAGCTGGGGGGGGAGCTGGGGGGCTGCAGGGGGTCTGGGGGCCCCTGGCTGGCTGCGCCCCAAAATGAGCATCGCCCCCCCCCCCCCCCCAGCTGCACCCCGAAACAGGGACCCCTCCCCCCAATCACACCCCAAAACGGGACCCCCCCCACCCAGCTATACCCCGAAACGGGGACCCCTCCCCCCAATCACACCCCAAAACGGGACCCCCCCCCACCCAGCTATACCCCGAAACGGGGGACCCCCCCCCTCCCAGTCAGGCTTCGAAACGGGGGCACCCCCCCCAATCACACCCCGAAACGGGGACCCCCCCCCAGTCACACCCCAAAATAGGGGTGCCCCCCCCAGCTACACCCCGAAACGGGGGTGCCCCCCCCCAGTTACACCCTGAAATGGGGACGCCCCTCCCCAATTACACTTCGAAACGGGGGCGCCCCCCCCCAGTCACACCCCAAAATAGGGACGCCCCCACCCAGCTACACCCCGAAACAGGGACCCCCCCCCCCAATTACACTTTGAAACGGGGGCGCCCCCTCCCAGCTACATCCCGAAACGGGGACCCCCTCCCCAATTACACTTCGAAACGGGGGCGCCCCCCCCCCAGTCACACCCCAAAATAGGGATGCCCCCACCCAGCTACACCCCGAAACAGGGACACCCCCCCCCCCAATTACACTTTGAAACGGGGGCGCCCCCCCCCAGCTACACCCTGAAACGGGGACCCCCTCCCCAATTACACTTCGAAACGGGGGCGCCCCCCCCCCAGTTACACCCCAAAATAGGGATGCCCCCACCCAGCTACACCCCGAAACAGGGACCCCCCCCCTCAATTACACTTTGAAACGGGGGTGCCCCCTCCCAGCTACATCCCGAAACGGGGACCCCCTCCCCAATCACACCCCGAAACGGGGGTGCCCCCTCCCAGCTACACCCCAAAACGGGCCCCCCCCAGCCGCACCCCAAAACAGGGACACCCCCCCCCAATTACACTTTGAAACGGGGACGCCCCCCCCCAGTTACACTCTGAAATAGGGATGCCCCCACCCAGTTACACCCCAAAACGGGGGTGCCCCCCCCCCCCAGTTACACTTTGAAACGGGGACGCCCCCTCCCAGCTACACCCCAAAACGGGGACCCCCTCCCCAACTACACTTCGAAATGGGGACGCCCCCACCCAATCACACCCCGAAACGGGGGCGCCCCCCCCCAGTTACACCCTGAAACGGGGACGCCCCTCCCCAATTACACTTTGAAACGGGGACGCCCCCTCCCAGTTACACCCTGAAACGGGGACCCCCTCCCCAACTACACTTCGAAATGGGGATGCCCCCACCCAATCGCACCCCGAAACGGGGGTGCTCCCCCCCAGTTACACCCTGAAACGGGGACGCCCCTCCCCAATTACACTTCGAAACGGGGGCGCCCCCTCCCAGCTACATCCCGAAACGGGGACCCCCTCCCAGCTACACCCCGAAACAGGGATCCCCCCACCCAATTACACTTCAAAACGGGGGCGCCCCCCCCCCCAGTTACACCCCAAAATAGGGATGCCCCCACCCAGCTACACCCCGAAACAGGGACCCCCCCCCCCCAATTACACTTTGAAACGGGGACGCCCCCTCCCAGCTACACCCCGAAACGGGGACCCCCTCCCCAATTACACTTTGAAATGGGGGCGCCCCCCCCCCAGTTACACTCTGAAATAGGGATGCCCCCCCCCAGTTACACCCCAAAACGGGGATGCCCCCCCCCAGTCGCACCCCAAAACGGGGGTGCCCCCCCCCCAGTTACACTTTGAAACGGGGACGCCCCCTCCCAGCTACACCCCAAAACGGGGATCCCCCCCCAGTCGCACCCCGAAACAGGGACACCCCCCTCCCCAATTACACTTTGAAACGGGGGCGCCCCCTCCCAGCTACACCCTGAAACGGGGACCCCCTCCCCAATTACACTTCGAAACGGGGGCGCCCCCCCCCCAGTTACACTCTGAAATAGGGATGCCCCCACCCAGTTACACCCCAAAACGGGGACCCCCCCCCCAGTCGCACCCCGAAACAGGGACACCCCCCCCCCCAATTACACTTTGAAACGGGGGCGCCCCCTCCCAGCTACACCCTGAAACGGGGACCCCCTCCCCAATTACACTTTGAAACGGGGACGCCCCCCTCCCAGCTACACCCCGAAACGGGGACCCCCTCCCCAACTACACTTCGAAATGGGGACGCCCCCACCCAATCGCACCCCGAAACGGGGGCGCCCCCCCCCCAGCCGCACCCCGAAACGGGGGCGCCCCCCCCCCCAGTTACACTCTGAAATAGGGATGCCCCCACCCAGTTACACCCCAAAACGGGGGCGCCCCCCCAGCCGCACCCCAAAACGGGGGCGCCCCCCCCCAGCCGCACCCCGAAACGGGGGCGCCCCCCCCCCACCTTGTGCAGGCGCTTGACCAGGCTCTCGTTGTACTCCTGGCTGCCCTCGATCATGCCGGTCAGCGGGTTGGAGAACCACTCCTTGAACTCGCGGTGCGACTGGAAGACGCGCGGCATCAGGAAGTGCATCAGCGACCACAGCTCCATCAGGCTGTTCTGCAGCGGCGTCCCCGTCAGCAGCAGCCGCCGCTGGCTGGGGGAGGGAACGCCCGGTCAGCCCCCCGGCACCCACGGGTGCTCCCCGGCACCCACGGCTGCCCCCCGGCACCCACGGCTGCCCCCCCGCCCCGGGGATGCCGCACGCGCTCCCGTGGCGGTCGGGGCGGCAGCGCCACAACAAAACAGGGGCCGCCCCACGGGGCAGGGCCCACGGACCCCTCCTCCCAGGGGGAGCACCCACGGGTGCCCCCCACCCCCCCCAGCGCTCCAGGCCCCCCACCCCCCCCCCTACTGCTCCAGGCTGTTTGCCAGCGAGCACCCCGAGGTGTCAGCCCCCCCAAGCACCCATGGGTGCCCCCCACCCCCCCCCCCTACTGCTCCAGGCTGTTTGCCAGCGAGCACCCCAAGGTGTTGCCCCCCCCCAGCACCCATGGGTGCCCCCCACCCCCCCCCCTACTGCTCCAGGCTGTTTGCCAGCGAGCACCCCAAGGTGTCAGCCCCCCCCAGCACCCATGGGTGCCCCCCACCCCCCCCAGCACCCATGGGTGCCCCCCATCCCCCCCCTACTGCTCCAGGCTGTTTGCCAGCGAGCACCCCAAGGTGTTGCCCCCCCAGCACCCATGGGTGCCCCCCCCACCCCCCCCCCTACTGCTCCAGGCTGTTTGCCAGCGAGCACCCCAAGGTGTCAGCCCCCCCAGCACCCATGGGTGCCCCCCCACCCCCCCCCCTACTGCTCCAGGCTGTTTGCCAGCGAGCACCCCAAGGTGTCAGCCCCCCCAGCACCCATGGGTGCCCCCCCACCCCCCCCCTACTGCTCCAGGCTGTTTGCCAGCGAGCACCCCGAGGTGTCAGCCCCCCCAGCACCCATGGGTGCCCCCCACCCCCCCCTACTGCTCCAGGCTGTTTGCCAGCGAGCACCCCAAGGTGTTGCCCCCCCAGCACCCATGGGTGCCCCCCCACCCCCCCCCCCTACTGCTCCAGGCTGTTTGCCAGCGAGCACCCCAAGGTGTCAGCCCCCCCAGCACCCATGGGTGCCCCCCACCCCCCCCCTACTGCTCCAGGCTGTTTGCCAGCGAGCACCCCAAGGTGTCAGCCCCCCCAGCACCCATGGGTGCCCCCCACCCCCCCCCCTACTGCTCCAGGCTGTTTGCCAGCGAGCACCCCAAGGTGTTGCCCCCCCCCAGCACCCATGGGTGCCCTCCACCCCCCCCCTACTGCTCCAGGCTGTTTGCCAGCGAGCACCCCAAGGTGTTGCCCCCCCCCAGCACCCATGGGTGCCCCCCCACCCCCAGGACCTGTTGAAGTTGAGCAGCGACTGCCAACGTTGGGACTTGAAGTTCTTGATGTTCTGCGCCTCGTCCAGGATCAGGTACTTCCAGTTCTTCCGCCGGAACGCCTGGTGGTCCTGCAGCACCAGCTTGTAGGACGTGATGCAGACGTGGAAGGCGTTGGGTTTGGTCCAGCCCTGGGGGGAGGGGGGGGTCAGGGGGGTGTTGGGGACCCCCCCCCCCCCCCTCCCCCCGCGGGGTTGGGGTTCACCTGCCGCTTGAGCCTGCGCTCCTTCTGCGCCCCGTAGTAGGTGAGGATCTTGAAGCTGGGGCACCAGCGCTTCAGCTCCATCTCCCAGTTGAGCATCACGCTGGTGGGCACGATGATGAGGTGGGGGCCCCAGCTGCCTGCGGGGAGGGGGGGCGGCATCAGGAGGAAGGGGTGGCACCCATGGGTGCTTGGGGTGTCCACGGAAACCTACAAATCCTGTAGGGGGAGGCTACAGCACCCATGGGTGCTTGGGGAGCCCACGGAGCCCTACAAGTCCTGTATGGAGCCTACAGCACCCATGGGTGCTTGGGGAGCCCACGGAGCCCTACAAGTCCTGTAGGGAGCCTACAGCACCCATGGGTGCTTGGGGAGCCCACGGAGCCCTACAAGTCCTGTAGGGAGCCTACAGCACCCACGGGTGCTTGGGGAGCCCACGGAGCCCTACAAGTCCTGTAGGGAGCCTACAGCACCCATGGGTGCTTGGGGCGTCCACGGTGACCTACAAGTCCTGTAGGGAGCCTACAGCACCCATGGGTGCTTGGGGAGCCCACGGAGCCCTACAAGTCCTGTAGGGAGCCTACAGCACCCATGGGTGCTTGGGGAGCCCACGGTGACCTACAAGTCCTGTAGGGAGCCTACAGCACCCATGGGTGCTCGGGGAGCCCACGGAGCCCTACAAGTCCTGTAGGGAGCCTACAGCACCCATGGGTGCTTGGGGAGCCCACGGAGCCCTACAAGTCCTGTAGGGAGCCTACAGCACCCATGGGTGCTTGGGCAGCCCACGGTGACCTACAAGTCCTGTAGGGAGCCTACAGCACCCATGGGTGCTTGGGGAGCCCACGGAGCCCTACAAGTCCTGTAGGGAGCCTACAGCACCCATGGGTGCTTGGGGAGCCCACGGAGCCCTACAAGTCCTGTATGGAGCCTACAGCACCCATGGGTGCTTGGGGAGCCCACGGAGCCCTACAAGTCCTGTAGGGAGCCTACAGCACCCATGGGTGCTTGGGGTGTCCACGGAAACCTACAAATCCTGTACGGGGAGCCTACAGCACCCATGGGTGCTTGGGGAGCCCACGGAGCCCTACAAGTCCTGTAGGGAGCCTACAGCACCCACGGGTGCTTGGGGAGCCCACGGAGCCCTACAAGTCCTGTAGGGAGCCTACAGCACCCACGGGTGCTTGGGGAGCCCACGGAGCCCTACAAGTCCTGTAGGGAGCCTACAGCACCCATGGGTGCTTGGGGAGCCCACGGAGCCCTACAAGTCCTGTAGGAGCCTACAGCACCCATGGGTGCTTGGGGAGCCCACGGAGCCCTACAAGTCCTGTAGGGAGCCTACAGCACCCATGGGTGCTTGGGGAGCCCACGGAGCCCTACGCATCCTACGAGGAGCCCTCAGCACCCGTGGGTGCCCGAGGAGCCTGCCGGGCTCTACCGCCCACTCAAAGACTCCCCCCCACCCCCCAGTTCTTAGAGAGCAGCTGGATGAGCCCTACCACCCACGGGTGCTCTGACGGGCCTCGGAGACCCTACAAAGAGACCCCTCGGCCCCCAGGGGTGCCCGTGACACCCGGCACCCCCCGAAGACCCCGTGGCGGAGCCTGGGACCCCCCCCAGGGATGGGTGGGGGGGAGCCTCACCCTTCTCGCAGGCGAGGTGGGCCAGCAGGGAGATGGTCTGGATGGTCTTGCCCAGCCCCATCTCGTCGGCCAGGATCCCGTTGAGCTTCTTCTCGTACATGGTGACCAGCCAGTCCAGCCCGATGTGCTGGTACTCCCGCAGCGTGCCCCGCAGCAGGTGGGGGATGGGCGTCTTCACCTGAGCGAGGGGGGGGAGGGGTACAGGAGGTGGGCGACCCCCTCCCCGTAGCGGCCCTGGGCGCCGGGGGGGGCGGCGGTGCGGTGGGGGGGGGGGTTACCTGGGTGGTGGCCAAGGTGTAGCCCTTGGGCTGGAGGCTCTCGGCGGCGGCGGCGATGTCGGTGATTTCCTTCTTGGGGGTGGGGGCGGCGGGGGGGGGCGGGGCGGCAGCCAGCGGGGGTCCCCCTGGGTGCTCTTGGGTGCCCGGCGGTGGGGAGGGGTCCTCAGGGGCAGGGGCACCCGCCTCGGTCTCCTCTTGCTCCTCTTCCTCTTCCTCCTCCTCTTCTTCCTCCTCCTCCTCCTCCTCTTCGTCTTCCTCCTCCTCTTCCTCTTCCTCTTCCTCCTCCTCCTCCTCTTCCTCCTCCTCCTCCTCCTCGCTCTCACCCGCCGGCGAGTCTGGGGCGCAGCGGGGAACACGTATGGGCCCTACGGTAGCTGGGGGGTGGTCCCCAGCACCCGGGGGTGCCCCCACCCCCCCCCCCCCAGCCCCGGGACGGTGCATCCCCGCGCGCCGGCACCCATGGGTGCCCCTACCCGAGCGGGTGCTGCTGGCGCCGGGCGGGGAGTCGCAGTCCGAGTCGGCGAAGGCGCCAGCGTACTGCTGCAGCAGCTCCTCCATCGGCAGCGCCCCTGCGGAGCGGGCACACGCCTGGCACACGCCTGGCACACGCCTGGCACACGCCTGGCACACGCCTGGCACACGCGGGGCGGGGGTGTCCCATCTCCCCCTCCCCACGTCCCCACGCCTCCCTGCACGCGTTGTGTTCTCGTGTCTCCGCCGCACACGTGCGTCTCGCGTCCCCGGGCACACGCCTCCGCACGCGTGTCCCCGCAAACACGTGTCCCAGAGCACACGTGTCCCCCCGCGTCCCCACGCCTTCGCACGCGTGTCCCTGGCCACACCCACCCGCCAACATCCCCGCGCGCGCGTGTTTCCACAGCCACGTGTCCCTGCACAGACGTGCCCGCGCATCCCCACGCGTGTGCCTGTCCATACGTGACCGTGCCCACCCCCAACACGCCGCGGCCTCCCCTGCCCCGTGTCGCCGCACACGCGTGTGGCCGCACGCGCCGGGGGCACCCATGGGTGCTGTGCCTACCCTCGCGGGCCAGGTCGTCCAGCTCCTGCTTGTGGTCGACGTCGCCCTCCAGCCGCTCCTGCGCCTCGATCGTGTCCTCCTCGTCCTCGCCTGCGGGCACCGCGGGTGACACCGGCCCCAGGCACCCAGCCCGGGGGGTGACAAGGGCCCCGGGGAGGGGTGACACACCCCAGAGATGGGTGACAAGGGCCCCGGGGATGGGTGACACACCCCAGAGATGGGTGACAAGGGCCCCGGGGATGGGTGACAGACCCCAGAGATGGGTGACAAGGGCCCCGGGGATGGGTGACAGACCCCAGAGATGGGTGACAAGGGCCCCAGAAACGGGTGACAGACCCCAGAGATGGGTGACAAGAGCCCTGGGGATGGGTGACAGACCCCGGGGATGGGTGACAAGGGCCCCAGAAACGGGTGACAGACCCCAGAGATGGGTGACAAGAGCCCTGGGGATGGGTGACAGACCCCGGGGATGGGTGACAAGGGCCCCAGAAACGGGTGACAGACCCCAGAGATGGGTGACAAGGGCCCCAGAAACGGGTGACAGACCCCAGAGATGGGTGACAAGAGCCCTGGGGATGGGTGACAGACCCCGGGGATGGGTGACAAGGGCCCCAGAAACGGGTCACAGACCCCAGAGATGGGTGACAAGGGCCCCGGGGATGGGTGACACACCCCAGAGATGGGTGACAAGGGCCCCGGGGATGGGTGACACACCCCAGAGATGGGTGACAAGGGCCCCGGGGATGGGTGACAGACCCCAGGGATGGGTGACAAGGGCCCCGGGGATGGGTGACAGACCCCAGAGATGGATGACAGACCCCAGAAACGGGTGACAGACCCCAGAGATGGGTGACAAGAGCCCTGGGGATGGGTGACAGACCCCGGGGATGGGTGACAAAGCCCAGGCAGGGACGACAGCCCACTGGGGACGGGCGACGCCCCTCGCGGGGGTGACAGCCCCCGGGGTACGCAGCGCAGACGGGTGCCACCCCCTGCCCCGTCCTCACCCTCCTCCTCCTCAGCCGCGAACTCCTCGTCCTCCTCACGGGGCTCCCAGGGCCGCTTGTTCCTCCGCAGCAGCGCCTGGGGGGGAGGGGGGAGGGGCACGGGGTGAGGGGGGGTCCCAGGGGGTCTCCAGGGTGGGGGGGGCGGGGGTGGGGGGGGGGGTACCTGGGGGGGCAGGGAGCCCAGCAGTTCCTCCAGGGGCAGCTCCCCCTCACGCTTGAGCAGCTCCAGCTCGCGGCGCCGGGCCTCGGGGGGGACGGGCCCCTCGGTGACGTCCTCATCCGACGGCTCCATGTCCCCATCTGGGGGGGGGGGGGGTCAGCACCCACGGGTGGCACCCAAACACCCCCCCTGGACCACCCAACCCCCCCTCCCCCCTCCCCATCCTTGGGGGGGGGGGCTGGTCACCCGGCTGCAGCACCCATGGGTGGCACCCAAACACCCCCCCTGGACCACACACCCCCTCCCCCATCCCCATCCTTGGGGGGGGGCTGGTCACCCGGCTGCAGCACCCACGGGTGGCACCCAAACACCCCCCCTGGACCACCCAACCCCCCTCCCCCATCCCCATCCTTGGGGGGGGGGCTGGTCAACCGGCTGCAGCACCCACGGGTGGCACCCAAACACCCCCCCTGGACCACACCCCCCCCCTCCCCCACCCCCATCCTTGGGGGGGCGGGGCTGGTCACCCAGCTGCAGCACCCATGGGTGGCACCCAAACACCCCCCCTGGACCACACACCCCTCCCCCATCCCCATCCTTGGGGGGGGGCTGGTCACCCGGCTGCAGCACCCACGGGTGGCACCCAAACACCCCCCCTGGACCACACACCCCCTCCCCCATCCCCATCCTTGGGGGGGGGGGGCTGGTCACCCGGCTGCAGCACCCACGGGTGGCACCCAAACACCCCCCCTGGACCACACACCCCCCTCCCCCATCCCCATCCTTGGGGGGGGGGGCTGGTCACCCGGCTGCAGCACCCATGGGTGGCCCTGCAGGCCCCCGCTGCCCTGTGGGCGCCACCGTCCCCCCTCCTGCGTCCCCAGCACCCCTGGGTGCCCCCTGGGTGCCCCCCCGGCGCTGGCACCCACCTTGGTGGGCGAGGTGGGCGTGGGGGGCGGGGGGTCCCCGGCGGGACGCGCCCGGCGGGGCGCGGGGGGCGTTGAGGCTGCGGCTCAGCAGGTCGGAGTACTTCTCCGTCTGCCCCACGATGAAGTCCAGCTGCAGGTCCAGCGCCTTCTTCCGCTTCTCCTCCAGCCGCGACTGCTGCTTGAACTGCACCACCTGCGCCGCCAGCGCCAGGGGTCACCGCCGGCACCCAACGGCCACCCAACAGCCGCTGCGGGTCACCAACGGGCACCCAATGGCCACCACGGGCACCCAGGGGACACCACCGGCACCCAGGGGACACCCAACAGCCGCTGCAGGTCACCAACGGGCACCCAGGGGACACCACGGGCACCCAGGGGACACCACCGGCACCCAACGGCCACCCAACAGCCGCTGCAGGTCACCAACGGGCACCCAATGGCCACCACGGGCACCCAGGGGACACCACCGGCACCCAGGGGACACCACGGGCACCCAGGGGACACCACCGGCACCCAGGGGACACCGCCGGCACCCAGGGGACACCGCCGGCACCCAACAGCCACCCAACAGCCGCTACAGGTCACCAACGGGCACCCAGGGGACACCACGGGCACCCAGGGGACACCACCGGCACCCAGGGGACACCCAACAGCCGCTGCGGGTCACCAACGGGCACCCAATGGCCACCACGGGCACCCAGGGGACACCCAACAGCCGCTGCAGGTCACCAACGCGCACCCAATGGCCACCACGGGCACCCAGGGGACACCACGGGCACCCAGGGGACACCACCGGCACCCAGGGGACACCACCGGCACCCAGGGGACACCCAACAGCCGCTGCGGGTCACCAACGGGCACCCAATGGCCACCACGGGCACCCAGGGGACACCACAGGCACCCAACGGCCACCCAACAGCCGCTGCAGGTCACCAACAGGCACCCAATGGCCACCACGGGCACCCAGGGGACACCCAACAGCCGCTGCGGGTCACCAACGGGCACCCAATGGCCACCACGGGCACCCAGGGGACACCACCGGCACCGGGGGTCACCCAACAGCCGCTGCAGGTCACCAACGCGCACCCAATGGCCACCACTGGCACCCAGGGGACACCACGGGCACCCAACGGCCACCCAACAGCCGCTACAGGTCACCAACGGGCACCCAATGGCCACCACGGGCACCCAATGGCCACCACGGGCACCCAGGGGACACCCAACAAGCCGCTGCAGGTCACCAACAGGCACCCAGGGGACACCACCAGCACCCAGTGGCCACTATGGGCACCCAACGGCCACCCAACAGCCACTGCGGGTCACCAACGGGCACCCAGTGGCCACCACGGGCACCCAACGGCCACCCAGTGGCCACCACGGGCACCCAACGGCCACCCAAGAGCCACTGCAGGTCACCAATGGGCACCCAGGGGTCACCACGGGCACCGAGTTACCACCATGAGCACCCAACAGCCACCCAGTGACCACCACGGGCACCCAACGGCCACTGCAGGTCACCAACAGCCACCCAGTGGCCACCACGGGCACCCAACGGCCACCCAGTGGCCACCATGAGCACCCAGTGGCCACCATGAGCACCCAGTGGCCACCCAGTGGCCACCATGAGCACCCAGTGGCCACCATGAGCACCCAGTGGCCACCACGGGCACCCAGTGGCCACCCAACACAGGCCATCAACGCCCACTGTAGGCAACCAAAAGCCATCCCATGGCCACCAAAAGCGACGCAGTACCACTGGACGGGTACCATGGGCCACCAACAGCCACCACGGGCCACCAACCACCGCCGGCAACCAACAGCCACCCCACAGCCTCTACAGTCAACCGCGGGCTACCAAACCGTGGGGGCCGTGTGCCACCCAACGCGACCCGGTGGCCACCAACAGCCGCCATAAGCAACGTACCATCGGCCAACGTGAACAACCGGCGGCCACCACAGGTGACCGCCACTAGCCAACAGCCACCCCGCGACCGCCACCGGTGACCCACAGCCAACACGGGCGACCAAAAGCCACCCAACGGCAACCGGTGGCCACCACCCGACAACCGACCGCCGCGGGTGACCGGTGGCCACCGAAGGGTCACCACGACCGACCGGGACTAGCAGGGACAGGCTGTGACAACACCCAGCGGGCGGCGGCCACCCGGGGGTTTTTTTTGCTAGCCCGAAGGCGAAAAGCCACGAGCCGCGCCAGGCACCCTCGGGTGGTGGCCGCGTAAGGGGGTTTGGTGGCCCGCGGCGTTCCGCGCCCGTCGGTCCCCCAGAAAAGCTGGTGGCCGCCCGAACCGATCTGGTAGCCCGGTGCCGGTGCCGGTAGCCAGAAGCGGCGCTGAAGGTCCCCCCGGGGCAGCCCGCGGAGCAGTGGCCGCCCCCACAGACTTGGAAGCCCACCCACCGCCCACGGGTGAGCCCTTGGGTGCCCACGGCTGTGGGGGCCCCCCCCGGAAATCACCTGGCGGCCCCGCGGCCGCTCGCGGGGTGGGGGGCGCCCAGGGGTCGGTGGGGGGGGGCCAGGGGTCGGTGGGGGAGCCCAGAGGTGCGTGGGGGGAGCCCAGGGGTGGGGGGAGGGGAGCCCAGGGGTGGGGGGGGAGGGGGCGCCCAGGGGTGTGTGGGGGGAGCCCAGGGGTGGGGGTGGGGGGGGGAGCCCAGAGGTCAGTGGGAGGGGTGCCCAGGGGGTGCGTGGGGGGAGTGGGCACCCAGGGGTGGGGTAGGGGGCGCCCAGGGGTGGGGGAGGGGCGCCCAGGGGTGGGTGGGGGGAGCCCAGGGGTGGGGGAGGGG